>NC_041390.1:607690871-607724843 GCF_002162155.2 Triticum dicoccoides
GTAGTGCCGGGTGCTGAGTCACCACCCATACCGTGGGGCCTTAACACATTGGCTTCATAACTATCTAGTATAATAAGGTTTGGCTGGCTCTAGTGAGGGAGTGGCGATGACCGAGTCACACCTTCCGCTCGCTTCGCCTATTATAGTCGTTGCTAGGTGGGATACGAACATGGATGTAACTTTGATTACTTCTAGAGTTCTTTGTATTCCACGACAGTAGATGAATAAGATCAAAAGTTTTTCTTGCAAAAAAAATCATAATTATTAAATAAAATGTCCAAATTATGCACAACCATAATTTTCATGAATTTAAAAAATCAAGATTTTAAAAATGTTCAATGAATTAAGCAAACAGGAACTCAAAAAGATGAAATCCAAAAAATGTTCTTCACTTTCAAAAATCTCGAGGAATTTCTAAAAATCTCACGAAATTTAAAATGTTTATGAAATTCAAAATATTTTTGCAGATTTAAAATGCTCGTTAATTCTTAAAAGTTATAGGAAATAAAAAAATTGATTGTCATCTTACAAGATATTCAATAGGTTTAAGAAAGTAGTATATATAAAATAAGTTCAGTTTATAGTTTTTTTGTATATAAAGCATGATTGTAAAAGGATGACAGGAAATATAGGGTCACGCTATTCGTCATCCTGGGTGAGGAATAGTGATTCTTTACCCCCTCTATTTTACCATCAATGCACCGTAATTTTATGTTTCGTAAGTTTTGTCTTATTTATGACACAAAAAGAGATCGTAAAAAAATATAACCGCTGTAAAAAATATTTTATGTTATGTAAAATTACAAATGTAAAAACATAATATAAAATGTACATAAACTGTAATTTTTTTGTCTTATGATCTATATTTTTATTTTTGTATGCTAAATTTTACGTAGTGAATCAGTATGAATGTAACTATTTTTATTACAAACGTAGTTTATTTATGAAGCGATCATTTCTTTATGAATGTAAAATTTGATATTAGAAAACAAAAATATAGGTTATAAGACCAAAAAAGGCACATTTTATATATGTTTACACTATATTTTTACATTAGTAAATTTACTAATATAAATTAATTTTTACGTTGAGCACATATTTTCTTATGTTCTCTTTTTATGTATTAAATAAAATAAAATTTAAAAACATAAAAATACGGTGCATTGATGTCAAAATATAGAAGGGGTGAAGAATAACTATTTCTTACCCAGGATGACGAATAGCGCGACTAGTGATACCATTCATCACGCAGGGTGAAGAATAGGTTATTCTTCACCTGAGGTAATCTTACGATTATTTTATAATTAAATTATGTTTGGAATTCAAATAGTTACATTCCTATTGATTCACTACGTAAGATTTGACATAAAAAAAATAAAAATATAGGTTATAAGACAAGAAAATTTGCAGTTTATGTGTATTTTACACTATATTTTTACGTTTGTAATTTTACATAACATAAAATATTTTTTACGGCGATTATATATTTTCTTATGGTATCATTTTACGTCGGGAATAAGACAAAACTTATGGAACGTAAAATTGCAGTATATTGATGGTAAAATAGAGGGGGTGAAGAATAATTATTCCTCACTCAGGGTGACAAATAGTCAATCCTTATATTGGGCACCTAGGTGCCTGGCACCTAACATTTAATAGCTCGCATGTTCACCCATTTGTATTTATTAATTTGAATAGAATTAAAACACACATTAATTGGTGGAGAGGGAATGTCAGAATAAAAAGGAAAGAGATATACATAATTACATGCATCCTCTTTAGATCGAGGTATACTATGTGCGCACAATGTGACTCGTCTTCTTGTGAATTTTTTCTACGCACAGATGAATATATGTATACATAAAAGTTGATACCTTCATGAGGTATCCATGAAAAAATATTTTTATTATTTATATCAACAATGTGCGATGACTCCAAATAATATAAACATACTCATGGTATATATACCTACTAATGAAATTATGTACATTCACGAATACGTATATATCCAATGATTTATTCTAGGTTTTAGGTGTTAAAGAAATTATATACATAGCGGATATGTATATACCTACTAACGAAACTATGTACATATATGGGTATACATATACCTATGAACGAAATTATATACATACCCTCAAAAAAAAAAAGAAATTATATAAGGCAAATGCATCCTACTACCTGGTGTAGTTACACCCATTTTCTTATATACTACCATGTGTTAGTATATGCTCTACTTTATTATTTTTATTATGTTCATATACAATATCTAAGATACTCGAAAGTGAGTTATATGAAAAAATTGCAAGTGAGCCCATAATTTTATTATATTTGTGAATATGTACATATTTGTACGTAAAATGAAGTATGCACAAAATATGATACATACTACCAAAAAAGTAGTATATATATATATATTACCTAAACATTTTTATATACTACATACTACACATACATACACTCCGATATGATAGATACTACCTCAAACATACGAAACAAAAATGGGAGTAACTACACCCGGTAGTAGGAAATTTTTTGATATATAATTTCAATTTAAAGTTTATTTTTTAATGAAACGCGATTGTAAAAGGCTGACATGGAATGTACGAAAAAACGGCTTCCCAAAAGCAAAAAATCCCAACGAAACGAGGCTGAAAATCCCCCCTCATGATATAAACCGGGGTGCTAGTACAAAATATGTCTGCATTGATCGCTACTGGTCTGGCCCACACCGGAGTACATGTAGAGGACGTGCCCATGGCGCTAGGTACTGGCGATGTATAGGATTTGGGGACCTCCTATTTGACGCATATTTTGTATTTGTGAATAAATTTGAACAGGAAGAAATTTTAAAATTTCTGAATTTTTTTTGTTAAGACATTTTAGAATTTGAAAATGTTTTTTTGCAAAAGTGAACATTTCTAAATCTCCCGAACAAATTTGAACATGTGGACAATTTTTTTTTCATTTTTCCAAACAATTTACGGAAATACGATTTTTTTTCATGTTTATTAAAAATAAAGTAATATGAATGTTTTATGAAACATGAACAATTTTCAAATTCTACAAAAATTTGAAAAAACTCAAACATTTTGGCAAAAGAGGAATATTTTTTGAAATATGTGAATACTTTTAAAAAAATAGGAACATTTTTGGAAACTATTAACAAAACTTGAAAACATGAATTTCTTTTGGAGAAGAGGACATTTTTTGATAACAGGAACAGTTTTTGAAACTCCCCGAATAAACTTGAAAACACAAGTGTTTATTGAAATTTGCAAACAATTTTTATAATATGGGAACATTTTTTGGGAAGGCCAACATTTTTTTGCAAATACTAATATTTTTGGAACTCCTGGTATTTTTTCAAAACGTGAACATTTTTGGAAATTTCCAAACAATTTTTGAAAAATACAAACATTTAGAAAAACAAATGGAAAAGGAAAAAGGAAAACAAAAAAGGAAAGAAAAAACAAAAAATAGAAAAATGGATAGAAAAGCGAAAAAATAAACAGGTTCTAGAACGTTCGCAGAACCGGAAAAAAATCAGTTGGGAATCCTTAGAAGGTTCCCAAATCCGGGATAGCTGAAACGATTAATGGGCCGGCACAGATCGGCGTTGTTCGCTCAGGAAGTCTCTGCGAATCCTTGACAAGTTGACGCAACATGCGTCATATAGGATTTTCCTAGGAATTGTGCACCTCGTCTGCTACTAAACCGAAAGTCTAATTACATCCCGAACACACAATGGCTAATAAGCCCACGGGGAACAAACAACCAAAAAGAACAGTGCACCAAATATTCACTCTTGTCTCAAAAAACCATTCTCTATACAGGTGACGAAAAAAACAGTACATAAAAAAACGGCGAGGGAAGACGAGCGTTAGTCGCTAGCACAATTACTAAGCTCCCTATAAATGAAGACATATGAGAGCTTCACCATTTATTTCCCAAACTGGTCCCGTCTGTAGGGATCTGGACGTGTCATGGATTCTGCATGATAGTATTAGAACTGACATGGCCGTGGCCCATATAGTGCTAGAGCATATTACATTGCCGATTTTTTTTCTCGTCGATCAATCAACCACCTTTTTATTTTGGTCATTTTTCCATTAAAATAGTTTTTATTTATTCAAAAAGTAGGATTGTGAGCAAACGTGTGGCCTTGTGGCCTGTGCCTATTGCGCTGGTGATTGTTACCCCATTTGGTTTTTCAGCAATTATTTCTTTCATCTGATTGTCCTATTGAAATGCTTTGATGTTTTAATGTTCTATAATTTTAATTATTTAGAAATTAAGAAAATGTTCAGAAATTTTAGTAAAATCTCAAAAAATTCAGTTCATAATTTAATAATTGGTAATGAATATGAAAAATATATACATGAATTATAAAAACATTCACAAGTTTTTTTACAAGCACAAATATGGTTATTTTTCCAATTTAATAATTCTCATGAATACGGAAAATATTTCATAAAGAAAAAATTCTCATGAATTTAAATCATGTTCCCAATCTTTTTTAAAATATACCTATTTCGAAGAAGATTCATGAATTAATTAAAAAAAGAAATATAAAACATGTTTCCTCTTTTCCAAGAAAGCCGACTCACAGGCGACAAGGTTTTTCTGCCTCCTGTCGGCGTCGATGCGTATCTATCTCATCTCTTGTGGCCTTAGGGTGATGGAGGCGTGGTGGACCGCCGACGCAGTCAAGCGGGAGGGCTCCTGCTCTATGTTGAGGCAATTTCTTGAGTTTGATTATGGTTTGTCTCCTGCTGAAGAAGGCGAGACGATGGCGGCTCCTGAAGATGAAATACGTTTTGCCCCACCTGTCCCATGACCCGGTGGTGCGTCTAGTCTTATCGGAGGGCTTGTCAAGGTGTGTCTTCGACTGATCTTACGGGATTCAATGGATGTTTGTCTTTGGTGGATTGTCTACGTATCGATATTTGTTCTTCTATGATCGTGTGTCTACAAGTTTGTTTCTTCCATTCCATGTTTCTCTTCATCAGCTAGAGTGTTGTTTCTAGCGTGTTAGTTCTATGGAGTCTTAGCACGACGACTTCCAATAGTCTAAGGTGGGCTAGACTCCGGCGAGGGAAGGGCAACGGCGGTGGCGCGACTTTAGCTCACTCCAGTTATTGTAGTCGTCGATAAGTAGTCTATGGACCTGTATGTAACTTTTGTTACTTCCCGTGTTCGTTGTACCACAACGACATTTGATGAATACATTGAAAGTTTCTCTTGCACAAAAATCATGGTTTTTAAAACGAAATGTCCAATTTATGTACATTTTAAACTATAATGTTTAGAAAATGTTCATTAACTTTACAAGTACACAAGATTTTACAAATGTGCAATGAATTTCAAAAAATTACAAACTCATAAACTGAAATTCGAAAATATTCATGACTTTGGGAAATCTTCAAAATTTTCAAAAAAAACATCATGAAACCTAAGATGTTTTCATATTCTAAAATGTCAATAATTTTTTTTAAAAATGTTTGTTATGTGTTATAAGTGGTGTATCCGAAATTTTTAACATGTACTTTAAAAATGTTCAACATCTCTATTTTTGTAAAAAAAACATTGCAAAAAATGAGTGTAAAAGACTAACTGGAAACGTACGGAAGAAACCGGCTTCGCACAAAAAATTCCACCAAAACCGGCAGAAAAGCCCCTCATGATAAAAACCAGGTTGCCAACAAAAAAATGTATGTAGCGACTCCCTACTGGACTGGCCCAGGTCGAAGCAGCTGTGGGCGGTTCATCCATAGCGCTCGGGCAATATATAGCAATTGTGCCCCTTATCTACTACCACACCGACAGACTAACTATACTCACTCAGAACACAGAAAGCCTAATAAGCCCAGGGGGAACAAACAACCCAAAACAATAGTGCACCAAACATCCATTATACAAGTGATAAGAAAAATATTACATTTTATTCATCAAGTTTCTTCCCAAAATATTATGTTTTCAGCCAAGTTTTTTTTGAATTACAAAAACTATTATTATATTTTAAGAAATGCTCAAAAATTTAAATAAATATTTTATAAATTGTTCACGAATATGAAAATATATTCAACATTCAAAATAATGTTCACCAGTTTTTATGAACACAAAATTGAAAAAATGGTGAAAACTAAAAAACATTCAAGTTTTTATTTTATTAATTTAAAAATTCTTCACGAAGATGAAATATATTCACAAAATTTAGATATGTTCACATCTTAGGATAAATATTCATGGATGTAAATTATGTTCCCCAATTTTTTAAAATATTACGAAATTTGAAAACTATTCATGAAGTAATTTTTTTAGATTAAAATATATAAAAGTAACAGGAAAAGGAAAAAAAAGAAACCCGGAAGAGAGAAAAATAAAAGACCGAAATCAAAGGGAACATTTTCAAAACCAGAATGATCGTCCTAGATAACCGCCCAAAAGCACCCGTAGGGTTCCGCGCTTGCTCAACTGGCTCCATGGTATGGGCGTAATATAAACTGCCGTAATAACCCTTGAAAGAAAATAATAGGATTAATTCTACATGTGTAAACAGCAAGGTAAAACACGTGTTGCCCTCTAGTATCTTTTCAGAGTGAATGAATTTTTCACCCCGAATCTGAGTTACTCCCGTGTGGCGCCTTGACCGATGCCATGTTGGCTTCTATTTTGTAAAAGAAAGGTCATTGATATTTTTAGTTCGTTTTGATCATCACATATTTTTATGTGTGTGGGGGAACAATTGCAGGAGATGACATGAAGGGATAATAGGGTCTAGAACATATCAACGAACACATCAACAGTGTCCACCATCAGAATGGTGGACATTCAATTGTACGGTCGATTGACCACACAACATTTTGACTGAAACCCTTAAATACAAGTAAATATTGTGTATGAGGCAGTATAAAAATTATAAAACACAAATTCATTTCAATCACAAGTTTAAATCAACATAACGTGCTTAAATCCCTAGCATTGCCAGTGCACCATCATCTTCTGCAACATCAAGAAAGAAGCTACGATATGGTAAAGCAGGGACGCATTTGAAATGTCTTAGGGGGATTCGATATTTAATTTGGATGGCTAATATTCCTCAGAAGATCTGGATTTTTGCGTGGCGACCCACAACCAATAGGTTGGTGGTCCAGATGAATAAAGTTAAGAACCATCAGACTGATTCAGGTATGTGTTCTATTTGTGGTGTAGAAGATGAAAAACACTTTTCAAGCTCTCGTGAGTTGTTTTAAAGCTCGTGCTCTACAATTGGCCTTGAGAGAGTAGTGGAATATTCCGGATGAAGAGTTCTTCAAGTGCTCGGGACCGGATTAGTTATTGATTTTGCTGGCTCAGTTGAGCTTGCAGCAGAGGGAGCAAATCTTGTTTTCTTTTCCTAGTGAGCATGGCATTTGAGAAACGATTTAACTTTTGGGAAGGGGAAGGAATTCATTAATTCCTCCGCATATTTTATGGACAATTATTGGTCCACTTTCACGTTCTGCCACGACACTGTTTAGTTGGACGCTAGCAACAAGGATAAGTAGAAGGCGAGAGGTGTTATAGCTGATTATGCACCATTAAAAGATCATGTGCACTAGTAGAAAAAGGGGCTTTCGTTCATGCCTGGCCAGCCCATTAGTCCCGGTTCTGCCACGAACCGGGACCAATGGATGAGCCCAGGGGGCCGGCCGGGGCCTCGTGGGCATTGGTCCCGGTTCGTCTTGGCCCATTTGTCTCGGTTCTTGGCATGAACCGGAACCAATGAGCGTCGCTCCTGGCCCACAAACATAGGTCCCGGTTCTTGGCTCGAACCAGGACAGAAGGCTGGGCTTTAGTCCCGGTTCGAGCCACGAACCGGGACAAATGAGTTGCCTATATATACCCCATCACCGGCGAGCAGAGCACTCCACAGTGCTCTGTTTTTTGCTAGCCGGCGAGGGGAAAGGCATTGGGTGCTCTAGCTCACCTCCTATGCACATGAGGTGTTCGATGAAATGCCCGAGCCACGCTAGTTAAGCTTTCTCCTCTCGAAGCTCGACCTCGGAGCTCCATTTTTTCCGAGATTTGTCTAGGTTTAGCGGTCCGTCACGCCCCGTCCTTGTCTTCACCGCCATCGATCGCCCGCGGTGATCTCGTCGCCGAGACCACCGTGGTGAGCCTCTTGTTCTTATCTTCTTTCTGAAAGAAAAAAACTTACTTCAGATAGATACTTGTCTAATTTTCTTACTTTTGACACACATAATTATATATAATGCACGCAGATGAATTGGCAATGGATGTACGGTGACATACACACCTCCGAGTACATTAAGGGCTTGCGTAACTTTCTCGAAGTGGCTGAGGCAAACAAGCAGAATGGTTTTTATGTGTTGTCCATGCCCTGATTGTGGGAATACGAGGTCTTACTCTGACAAGAAAATCTTTCACACCCACCTGCTTTATAAGGGTTTCATGCAACACTATAATGTTTGGACGAAGCACGGAGAAATAGGGGTTATGATGGAAGACAACGAAGAAGAAGAGGATGATGACAACTATGTGTCCCCTGAATACAGTGATGCTGCAACGGGGGAAGCTGAAGATCAAGAGGAAGCTGAAAATCAAGAGGAACCAAACGATGTGCCCGATGATGATCTCCGTCGGGTCATTGTTGATGCAAGGGAAAATTGCGAAAGTGAAAAGGAGAAGCTGAAGTTCGATCGCATGTTAGAGGATCACAAAAAAGGGTTGTACCCCAATTGCGAATATGGCAACACAAAGCTCGGTACCGTACTAGAATTGCTGCAGTGGAAGGCAGAGAATGCTGTGCCTAACAAAGTATTTGAGAAGCTACTGAAAATATTGAAGAAGAAGCTTCCAAAGGATAACGAATTGCCCGACAATACGTACACAGCAAAGAAGGTCGTATGCCCTTTAGGATTGGAGGTGGAGAAGATGCATGCATGCCCTAATGACTGCATCCTCTACCGCGATGCGTACAAGGATTTGAACGGATGCCCGGTATGCGGTGCATTGCGGTATAAGATCGGACGAGATGACCCTGGTGATGTTGAGGGCGAGCCCCGCAGGAAGAGGGTTCCTGCGAAGGTGATGTGGTATGCTCCTATAATACCATGGTTGAAACGACTGTTTAGAAACGAAGAGCATGCCAAGTTGATGCGATGGCACAGTGAGGACCATAAGAAAGATGGGAAGTTGAGAGCACCCGCTGAGGGGTCGCAATGGAGAAAAATCGAGAGAAAGTATTGGGCTCAGTTTGTAGGTGACCCAAGGAACATATGGTTTGGTTTAAGCGCGGATGGAATTAATCCTTTCGGGGAGCAGAGCAGCAATCACAGCACCTGGCCCGTGACTCTATGTATGTATAACCTTCCTCCTTGGATGTGCATGAAGCGGAAGTTCATTATGATGCCAATTCTCATCCAAGGCCCTAAGCAATCCGGCAAAGACATTGATGTGTACCTAAGTCCATTAGTTGAAAAACTTTTACAGTTGTGGAATGGAAATGGTGTACGTGCGTGGGATGAGCACAAAAAGGTGAAATTTAACCTGCATGCATTGTTGTTTGTAACCATCAACGATTGGCCCGCTCTCAGTAACCTTTCAGGACAGACAAACAAGGGATACCACGCATGCACGCACTGTTTAGCTGACACCGAAAGTATATACCTGGACAGATGTAGGAAGAATGTGTACCTGGGCCATGGTCGATTTGTCCCGACCAACCATCAATGTCGAAAGAAAGGCAAGCATTTCAAAGGCGAGGCAGATCACCGGAAGAAGCCCGCCATGCGTACCGGTGATCACGTACTTGATATGGTCTCTGATTTACACGTAATATTTGGAAAGGGTCCCGGCAGACTAGCTGTTCCGAATGACGCTGAGGGACGCGCACCCATGTGGAAGAAGAAATCTATATTTTGGGACCTACCCTACTGGAAAGAGCTAGAGGTGCGCTCTTCAATCGACGTGATGCATGTGAGGAAGAATCTTTGCGTGAACCTGTTAGGCTTCTTGGGCGTGTATGGGAAGACAAAAGATACACCTGAGGCACGGGAGGACCTGCAACGTTTGCATGAAAAAGACGGCATGCCTCCAAAGCAGTATGAAGGTCCTGCCAGCTACGCTCTTACCAAAAAAGAGAAGGAAATCTTTTTTGAATGCCTGCTCAGTATGAAGGTCCCGACTGGCTTCTTGTCGAATATATAAGGGAATAATAAATATTCCAGAGAAAAATTTTCAAAACCTAAAGTCTCATGACTGCCACGTGATTATGACGCAACTGCTTTCGGTTGCATTGAGGGGGCTTCTACCGAAAAACGTCCGATTAGCCATTGTGAAGCTATGTGCATTCCTCAATGCAATATCTCAGAAGGTGATCGATCCAGATATCATACCAAGGCTAAGGAGTGATGTGGCGCAATGTCTTGTCAGTTTCGAGCTGGTGTTCCCACCATCCTTCTTCAATATCATGACACACGTCCTAGTTCATCTAGTCAACGAGATTGTCATTCTGGGGCCCGTATTTCTACATAATATGTTCCCCTTTGAGAGGTTAACGGGAGTCCTAAAGAAATATGTCCGTAACCGTGCTAGGCCAGAAGGAAGCATCTCCATGGGCCATCAAACAGAGGATGTCATTAGGTTTTGTGTTGACTTCATTCCTGGCCTTAAGAAGATAGGTCTCCCTAAATCGCGGTATGATGGGAGACTGACTGGAAAAGACACGCTAGGAGCAGACTCAATAATATGCAGGGACGGGCATTCTTGGTCTCAAGCACACTACACAGTTCTACAGAACTCTACCTTGGTGACCTCGTATGTCGATGAACACAAGAACAGTCTGCGCTCCAAACACCCGGAGCAGTGTAACGACTGGATTACATGTGAACACATCATGACTTTCAGCAGTTGGTTGGAAACACGTCTCAGAGGTGACAACACTGTTTGTGATGAGTTGTACTCGTTGTCCAGAGGACCATCTTTGACTATATTGACTTACAAAGGATATGAGATAAATGGGAATACATTTTACACGATCGCCCAAGATCAAAAGAGCACCAACCAAAACAGCGGTGTCCGCTTTAATGCAGCAACCGAGAGGGGAAATGACACATATTATGGTTACATAGTGGACATATGGGAACTTGACTACAAATATGATTTTAAGGTCCCTTTGTTTAAGTGCAAATGGGTCAATCTGTCAGGAGGCGGGGTACAGGTAGACCCATAGTACGGAATGACAACAGTGGATCTGAATAATCTTGGGTACACTGACGAACCGTTCTTCCTAGCCAATGATGTGGCACAGGTTATCTATGTGAAGGCCATGTCTACCAAACCGAGAAAAAGAAAAAATAAGGAAGCGAATACATCATACGATGAGCCCAAGCACCACATAGTTCTTTCAGGAAAAAGGGACATCGTGAGAGTGTAGGGCAAGACAGGCATGTCCGAAGATTATGAAAAGTTTCATGAAATTCCTCCCTTCAAAGTCAAGGCTGATCCCAAGCATCCTGATAAACGATGAAGATTATCCATGGTTATGGTGTAATAAGCAAAGCACACAAGCGGAAAAAAGTGAAGACTTTCTCTCCATAACTATTATGATGATACCATGCCAATTTTCAACCTTTTCGTAGTTCATTTGAAATGCTTGTTGTAACAGACGAGTTTCTGTATGAAATCCTGATACTTCGAAATAGATTGTCCGTTTTTTACGCGAAGTGCATCCAGTTTTTGCCGTAACCCTCTCTAATTTCTTGCACATGCTATGTGGGTGAAATGATGATACCATGCCAACTTTCAACCTTTTCAGAGCTCATTTGTAGTGCTTTTCAATTTCAGGGTCTTATAGCTCAAAATAATCAGTAAATGCATGGAAAATAACAAATGAAGTCAGAAAAGATTGAAAATTGATGATGTGGCTTTGAATGGTGCATTTTGAACACAGAAAAACTATGGAGTTCAAATAAATTCTAAAAAATGAAATCCTTTTGTAACAGACGAGTTTTCGTATGAAACTCTGATACTTCGAAAGAGATTGTCCGTTTTATACATGAAGTGCATCCAGTTTTTGCCGTAACCCTCTCTACTTTCTTGCACATGATATGTGGATGAAATGATGATATCATGCCAACTTTCAACCTTTTTAGAGTTCATTTGTAGCGCTTTTCAATTTCAGGGTCTTATAGCTCAAAATAATCAGTAAAATAACAAATATCATAAAATAAAATAAATAAGTAATTAGAAACAGAATAAAATAAACTTTAATAAAATATATAAGTAGAAACAAAATAAAATAAACTTTAATAACATAAATAAAATTTATGAAACTAAAATTATCAGCGTATTTTCTGTTCAAAACATTATAAGCAACCTCTAGTATTATTGAAACTAAAATTATATAAAATTGATGCAACTAAAATTATCAAAGTTTTTTCTGTTCAAAATCATTAAAAGCAAAAAGAATTTTCATAAAGAACTTTTTTGTTAGAAACTTTAATAGCAAAAAGAATTATCATAAAATAAAATAAATAAGTAATTAGAAACAAAATAAAATAAAATAGATAAGTATTTTGATGTAAGTAGAAACAAAATAAAATAAATAAAGCAAAAAAGAAAAGAAATAAACTGGAAAAAAAATAAAAAATGCCACCTACTGGGCCACCACGGCCTGAATACGACTAGAAATCCATCCATGGGCAGGAGTCAAGCCCGCAGAAGGCCCACTAGGCCCACAGGCATAGCAGTGCGAGATTAGGCCCAGAGGCCTGCAATTCAGAGGAGTTCAATGGAGATGGCGGGGCAGGACTTATAAATAGGTCCTGCCGCTCCTCGGCTAGCAAGGTGGGACTAAATATCCCACCGCACCGCGGCTTTGGCAGGCGCAGGCCTTTGGTCCCGGTTGATAGCACCAACCGGGACTAAAGGGAGGCATTGGTCCCGGTTGGCGCCACGAACTGGTACCAAAGCCCCCCTTTAGTCCCGGTTGGTGCCACCAACCGGGACCAAAGGCCTCTTTTGGGCTGCCGAAAAGACGCCTTTGGTCCTGGATGGTGGCACCAACCTGGACTAAAGGGGGGCTTTGGTCCCGGTTGTTGCCATGAACCGGGACTAAAGCCTTTCCTATATAAGCCATTACCTAGCATTTTTTCCAGATTTCATCGCCAGTTGTTGCCCGACGATGCCGACCTCCTCGACGCCGCCAGGCTGCCCGCCACCGTCGCCGTCGCCCGTGCCCCCGAGCCCACGCTGACGCCGTCCGCCGTCCCCGAGCCCACGTCGTCGCCCTCCGCCGCCCCCGAGCGCGCCCGGCCGCGCCCCTGCGCCACGACCCGCCCCCACCGTCGCAGTTGTCACCGGACACGCCCTGCCCCGGCCCGCGTCACCCACCGTGGCCGTCGCCGACGCCCCCGCTGTCGCCGACGCCCTTGCCGCCCCCGCTGTCGCCGACGCCCTTGCCGCCCCCGCCGTCGCCCTCGCCGGCCGCCCCCGATGTGAGCCGCCGCCGCCATGGCTCTGTTTTTCAGTGCTTTTTTTTCATATAATGTGTATTATTTTTTTGTTCATTGCATTTTTTTCA
Source organism: Triticum dicoccoides (assembly GCF_002162155.2). Classification (NCBI taxonomy): domain Eukaryota; kingdom Viridiplantae; phylum Streptophyta; class Magnoliopsida; order Poales; family Poaceae; genus Triticum; species Triticum dicoccoides. Next base: position 607,704,463 of record NC_041390.1, read on the forward strand.
TATATAATGTATATATGTATGTGGTAGCTAGATGATGAATGGACGTGGCTATGTATGTATGAATAAAATGTTCATAGCATTTTTTGTTTATATATGTTTTTTTCATATATGTATTAATTTTTTATTTGATTGTTAGTAGATATCGATTTTAGGTTAGTGCATTTTAGGTTAGTGTAGAGGAAAAAGTAAAATAAGGAAAAGGAAGAAAAGATGAAGAAGGAAAGAAGGAAGAAGAAGAAGAAAAAGAAGCTACGGGAGAGGAAGAAAGAGAAGAACAAGGAGAAGAAGAGGAGAGGAATATTCTATTTTTTCTTCTTCTCCTTTATTCCTTTCTTCTTCTGTTCTTTTTTGTTCTTTTTTTTCTTCGATCTTCTCCTCTATTAATCCTTTCAGCTTCTCCCCTTTTTCTTCTTCTTCCGGACACCGCGGAGGTGGTTAATTAGTAGTTGAACTAGTTAAACTAGTTTATATATAGTAAATGCTTAATTAGTAGTTGAACTAGTTGATTTACTAAAACTACTTTATTTATAGTAAGTGCTTAATTAATTAGTAGTTGAACTAGTTGATTTAATAAAACTACTTTATTTTACTATATATAGAAGTAGTTTATTTTTAATAAGTACTACTTTATTCTATTTATAGTAAGTGCTTAGTAGTTGAACTACTTGATTTAATAAAACTAGTTTATTTTACTATAGAAGTAGTTTATTTTTAGCAAGAAAATTAATAGAACTAGTTTATTTTTTTAGTTAAAGCAATTATTCCCGCATCGACGTCGATGATGCCTATCCCGCATCCTCGTCGTCGACTCGGTGGAGGAGGCCGACTTGATCAGAGGGGCCATGTCCGGGACTGGGCTCCACTGAGATGGTTTTGGGATGTGCTACCTTCCGGGGGCGTAGGTTGGTGAGGAGCCAGCCCGTCGTTGACCCGACCCTTGTTTGGTGATGGTCGCGTGGGCCAGTGACGATGCTGAGGCTTCCGGACACCGCGGAGGTGGTACGTCACCGTGTCAGCGAGGAGGACGAGCACGTCCGTCGCTACATGATTGCGTTGGAGGGCAGGTTCGACAATACCTGGCAGGTTCTTCAGGGATCTCACTAGAGCGATCATGTGATGATTCCTTCTCTTTGGGTGTCCACCGCCCGTGCCGATACCTGTCGGGTGCTACGGTTCTAGCTGTACTAGCGAAGTTATATGTATGATAGTATTCGAGGTGTATTAGTGATAATATTCGACGATGTACGGACGCAAGAGATGATGTCATTTTGCTTATAATTGAATGCATCCTAATTTGAATACTACTTTATTTTGCGATTTGATTTTTCTTATTGAATGCTCAAATTGGAAAACTACTCCTACTTTGAATGCTAAAATTGGAGAGCACTATGCAAGGCGTATGCATATGATTAGTTGATAGCTTATAGGGTTTTTGTTTTCGCAGAAATCTAGGAGCCCCCCTCCATCATCCCCGCCGTCGTCTCCGTCACCGACCCCCTCCGACCTTGAGGTGAGACCAGCCAAATCCTTTTTTAGAAAGATAAGTAAACGATATTTCGGGTTGACTTTAAGTCTGTCGAGTCTCCACCATCTATGAGAGGACGAAGAAGCCCGACTGTTGTCGTGGGGGTCGTTTCTCCTTCTTCTCCGGGTGCTAGACCTTTGTTATGCACTAGGGGAAGAAGGAGTAACGACCATCACCGACGGTCGCAAATGTCAGAGAGGAATCAGTGAGGGAGAGTTCCACCATATATATATGAGAGGACGAAGAATCCCGACTGTTGTCGTGGGGGTCGCTTCTCCTTCGTTCCCGTGTGCTAGACATTTTGGTGTAATGCACTCGGGGACAAAGCGAGGAGCGACCATCACCGAGAGTCGAATATATACACCACGTGAGCTGAGAGTTTTCAAGAAAAGACTCGACAGACCGATAGTCAACCCGTGATGAATAATAATGATCTAATTTAGTTTTTGTAGTACATATATTTAATTGTACAAGTTTAATCTTTGAATTATGAACGTAGGAAATGTCGTCATTAGACGACGAAAGTCTCCTGGGGGAGTGCAGCTGATGCCACGACGACTGAGGTCTGTGCGACAGGCCTCACCTGGACGATGATCGACGCTTCAGCATTAAGCTCGAGGAGACCTTCGATGTTGAAACGGTACGCAATGACGATAAGTGTTTTTTCTTAATTAAGCATGACTACAACTATTTCAACGTGTAATTTTCATCTTTTACAATTCGAGTAGATTATCCCATGCCATGCAAGGCGCTATGCCTTGGAGAGGATGGGTTTTGAAGACCATGAAAGTTTCAAACTAAAGAAAATTCACCTAAGGACTCATCATGATGTGGATTTTGAAGTAGAGTTGTACAATTCTGAGAGCGTAACCCATTTTGGTTGCAAAAAATGAGAAGCACTTTGCAAGATGTATGGTTTTGATGAGGGTATGCTTATCACCATGGATCTTGGTGATCCTGAAATCGAGCAAGACAATATGGACATTTGGGTCCTTGTTGATACGCCTTCAATTTTATCGCTATGTGAGTTTCTCAAACATAGTTATTAGCTAATTTATATTGTTTATTTCAAAATAGTTGACAGCTTATTTCCATTGACAGTTTATTTTTATTCTTCAAAGAATGTGCGGAAGATGGTAGACAAAACCCACTACACCGATGGCTCCGAATTAACTTACAAGGAGAAAAATCATCTGGTCGGATTTTGTACTGACATTGAGAATTACAATATCTACAACAAACTCCTCAACATTATGGTCAATACGTGCCGCTAGTGCATGTGTTGAACTACGGTAACTACCATGGAGATACCCTGGTAAGATTTTTTACTATTACGACATCCGTGCATCTTTTGCATACTTCTAAAACTAGTACATGATTGATAACTATGAAGTTATTACTATGTTTTTCAACAGATAATCTCAGAGAATTGTGTGCCTCATTTGATGTATTAGAAAGGTAGCCTTAATGTTTTAAACATATAGCCAGGTCATCCTACGAATCTCAACTGTCCATACCAGATTTCTAAAAGGAATGGAGACATGCAAATCAAAGGATGAAAAAAAAAATATGGACAGTCGTAAGGAGGTTCTTGGAAGCAAAAGGAAGCGAATCACAAGAATTGGAGACAGGATGATCTCCATTCTCCATAATGGAGAGTCAGGGTCTATATTGTTTTATGCTATTTTACACTACTAGGAAAAACCTTATACACAGAAGCTTATCAGCAGCGAGGTCTAAAAAAGGGTGCTACTGCTAACTAGTAGTAGCGAGGGATATAAAACCCGTGCTACTACTAACTTGATAGTAGTAGCAAAGGTTATAAACCCACGCTGCTACTAAGTGATCTCCACCAATGCCCCCGGTACAGGCCATAGTAGTAGCGAGGGGTATAAAACCTGCACTATTACTACGTACATAGCTATAGCGCTGGTATGACCCCCACGCTATTACTAATCGTGTCCACTCCCACCCCACCCCGGCTGGCCCGATCCACTCCCACCCCACCACTCTCTCTCTCTCATACCGAAAAAACTCTCTCAGGAACTCACGATCTCCTCATGATCCAGCCCAGCTCCTCTCCCCACGATCTCCTCGCCACCGCCCCCATCCACGCCGTCCGGTTCCGGCGAGCACCGGCCGCGCGCAACGCTCCACCAAGCGCGCCCCTCCCTCCCCCCACACCCTGATCCAACAATATCCCTTCCTCCCCTCGTCGACCGCTTCGGCTTCGATGACGATGGCGCCGCCATCCGCGTCCTCTCCGACGTCGACCCGGCCGCGCCGCGGCAGCAGCAGCCCACGGGCGCCAACATCCGTCGCGAGCTCGCGCGCCTCATCGCCGACGCGCGGCCCGGGGACTCCCTCTTCTTCCACTACAGCGGCCACAGCACGCGCCTGCCCGCCGAGACCGGCCAGGACGATGACACCGGCTACGACGAGTGCATCATCCCCTCCGACATGAACCTCATCACAGGTGCGCAGATCCGGAGACGCCCTTCCGTTTTCGTTTTGTCTCGTGCCATGTTGCTCCTGTAGCTGTTGTTCTGTCTCAAACTACCGGTTAGATCTGAGAGAGGTTGGTGAGAGCTGAGAGAGGGACATTATTTGATTGATTGTCATGTTTCTACGGCTTAGCGGATTTAGCACTATGGTAATTTCTGAATTTCTGATTGGATTAGTTTTTAGGTGACTATGATTTTGGGTTTGCTGACCCTTTTGACCTCAAGTACTACTACAAAGCAGAAAGGATCCCTGTAAGTTACTTTGTAGTAGCTTTGTACAAGACCACTGGCAGCTAGACTTTGTGTTGTGGTAAGGACTTGACAGTAGCTAAAAACCCTTTTTTGGGGAATGCTTAGTGTGCCAAGACAAGTTTTTTGTGGGATGTGGGTGGTCGCAACAGATCGAATTTGGTAGTGTTCATCTTATTTTACGGTTTAGTACTCAATTGTCAGCATAGCTCTCTAGTCTCTCTGGTTCGTCCAACTGCAATTTCACATAAAACGCATATGCATATTATGTTGCTGTTGTCTGCATGAATGAATTTGATATGCACTATGTGTTTTTTGCCATGCATTATGCTGGTCTCAGCTGGAAAGAGTTTCTTACCAAATCATATGGCCGCAAGCAACTAGGAGCAGTTCCTGCCCAATGCCAGCCAGCATGCAATTTCACTCTGATAGGATATATGTACTCTGATGTCAGCTTTATGGAGTTCTTAATTCATAGGCGAAGTAGCCTGTATACTCTGATAGACAAATGAGCTTGAGCGCTTTATAGATTTATCAGCCCAAGATGAGCAGCTCATATATAGTACTCGTAATAATAGTTTGGCCATAGGATATATATCAGAATTCAGAGCACACATCAATTCTGTTAACGGTGTTGATTAGCCATCAAGCAGATCATACTACAAATTAACCTGCTCGTTAATTAATGAAATTAAGGTACATAGTCATGGATGTGTCTCAACTCGTACGAACTCACTACTCATGCTCACTCCACTCTTCTCTCTACCATGTAATGGCACTGAAATTATTCAATCTCTGTATAAAAGGACTCACCAGTATATGCACATTAAACTCCAACAGTATATATGTGTACAGTGTACTACATGTTTAGCATAAAAAACAAAACTGCATTCCAGCAGCCTTCAGTAGGTTTCTTTCTACCTACCTCAATTAACCTTTCTGAACATATAAATATCCAACATCTAATTTATTTCTCATAGATGAGTGATGGACGATGCAGCGGAGGAGGCATACCGATGGCAGGTTGTAGCAAATCAGGAGGCCGCCGCCGTCGGGGGACGCTGCCGAGTGGAGAAACTACGTGGACGGTGGACGCTGCCGAGTGGAAAAACTACAGCGGATTGGTGAGATAACTGAAATTTCATAACAGCGACTCCATGCATGGTATGTTCCCCTTTTGCCATATTTTACATACGCATCTTATATATTCTTTGAGATCTAAGCCCTTAGAGACAATAGATTCTGATCTTCTGGTCTTTGCCTGCTGATGCTTTTATTATTCAAAGTGGTTCAGTTCCAGTACGTACACACTAGCCATATTATGACTTGCAGGATTTTTTTTTACTTTTTGTACATTCCCATTTAAGTTTTCTTGCGATAGCACACTAATTAACGGAAAAACCTTATGGCATATGACCTTTTCTATGTGTGACGTATATGTAAAGTTAGTTTTCTCTTAAAAAATCATCCGTCGATAAGCTGAATTAGAGGGAAATTCATGGAAAGTGAACCAGCATACAAACCATAGTAATAATCCCAGTGAACTAGCTCTACAGATTAGCATACATGTTATTTAGAAACAAGGGGTTTGCCATGCTACAACAGATTCCTGACTAAATTTATCTGTTCTACTTGGTCTTTTGATTTGAAACATCTATATATTCCTCATAAACATATTGGTTTTGCTACCAGCAGTAGGTGCTTTCTTTGTTTTGCAGCTGGGATTTCAGTAAAAAAATGTTTAACCTTTAGTGAATATGCACAGTACCAAGACTTTGCTCTGCAGCTCGCACGCCGCATCCGTGGCGAGAGGGCCTAGGTTGCTCTGTGCGCGTCGTCGTCTTAGTCAGTTGTGTTAATCGGTGGAAATGCGAGAGGGCCACGCCTCACTAGTAATCTTGTTGATTGCCTCTGAACCTGAATGAACAGCCTTGCTCGTTTAGTTCTGTGTGTCCATATGATTTATGCTTTACTGTTTTATTCTGTTGTTCCTTTTGATCCCTGTGACTGTTGCAATCAACTCTCACATGTACCATGATGCTAACTGGTAAATTAGGACAAGAGATGTTTCTATTTTGCACTGCTCATACTGTACATACTGTGATTCATCTGATGGGTTTCTTGCACCTGCAAATGACAACGTCATGATGTTGTCAACGGTGTGGCTGAGGCAGAAGGTGTAACCAAATATGATGCAGGTGAAGCTGCTGCAGATCAGAAAGGTGAACACATGTTCAGCTATATTAAGATATTTTCAGTAATTTAAAGCTGAAATGATATCCTGTGGCGAACTGGGATTATGGTCTGTCTCTTAAACTATCTTTGGTCTTGTCCATAATGCTTCCCTGCAGAGCAAAAAGGTTCAACAACCATGAAATCCTAGCTGAAGACGTGCGAGACTGGGATATAGCCAGTGATCAGGGGCAAGGGCAGCGTGCGCAGGTGCTTTCTTTGTTTTCAATCTAATTGTTGTGTGTTATTATCTTGAATACATTTCTCTTTTAATTTATTTTCAATCTGCCAAGCCTGGACATAGTTATTGTATCTTATTATCGTCTTTGGAAGTGGTCGGACCCTTCCGTGAACCCTGCGCAAGCAGGAGCTAACTAACAAGTTTTCACTTTCTCAACTGGGTGCAGGGTGATCGACGAGGACTACTGCGGCCCGATGGGAGTCGTGCTCTTCAACTACTCGGAGGCAGACTTCACCGTGAAGCCCCGCGACCGCGTCATACAGATTATCGTCCAGGTGATTGCGACGCAGGAGGTCCCCGAGTTGGAGGACCTCGACGCCACCGTCCGGACGTCACCGAGGTGGAGGGCGACGCCACCGTCCGGAGTTCCTCAAGGTGGAGGACCTCGACGCTTTGTACATACATCTAGAGAAGTGGTCTGGTTAGGTTGGTGGTGAAACGCTAGGGAAGGTACCAACCTTTTGATGATGGTTGTGTGTGTCCTCGTGATCTCTTCGAGTTGAGATGTTGAATGATGCATCCATGAACACTACAAGTGTTAAGATGGTTCTGTGAAATTTATTTTGCACTGGACGTGTCTCTGATCTCCATTCATGAATACTGCATCTATTTTTATTTTTTTAATTCCTAATTTGCTACTAGTAGCATTGGGAAAAAAGTGCCCTACTAGTATTTAGGATACTAGTAGCGCTGGTATTGTAGGCACGCTACTACTACTTCATTAGTAGTAGCATGAGTCTGTAATAGCAGTAGCGTGGGTGGCACACGCTACTACTAACAAAGTTAGTAGTAGCGCGGGTTCCTCCCATGCTACTACTAACTATTAGCTGTAGCGCCTTATTAGTAGCACCGGTACCCGCGCTACTGATACACCTAAAACCCGCGCTGCTGCTAGCCTTTTCCCTAGTAGTGTTACCTTAAAGAGGGTATTTAGGTCCTACCTAATACTGATGATCATGTGCTAAGAACAATTAAGTAGGGTTGGTTCGATGACTATGAGGATGATGATCGTATGACTTGTTATTAATAACGAGTAGAAGTTGTATGATGATGATTAGTAGACTTGTTATTATATATGATGATGCAGGATGCGAGTATGAAGAGTTATTATATATCAGCGGGTGAAATGAATATGGATTGGATTGAAGTGAAGGCAACATGCATGTGGTGCATGTCGAAAGTAGTACAGTCCAAACTTGATCAAGTTAGGATTAGTATTACTTTCGACATGCACCACATGTTGCCTCACTTCAATCTAAGTCATGTTTAGGCATCACAATAGCAATAGCATGGAGATAAGAGAGGACACAACTCTATTAATTAGCTACCTATACCAACCTAAATTAACCCCCAAAACCCAAAAACCACCCCCTTTAGAAAAAAACTAACCCCTGAAATGCTGACGCGTGGAAGCTTATTGGTCCCGGTTAGTGCTACCAACCGGGACCAAAGGCCCTCGTGCCTGGGCTCGCCGGAGCAACCACATGGAGGCCCATCTGTCCCGGTTAGTATAAGAACCGGGACTAAAGGCCTAGGGCATTAGTAACGACCCTTTAGTCCCGGTTCCCCAACCGGGACAGATGGGCCTTATGAACCGGGACAAATGGGCCTTTTCTACTAGTGGTGGTGTCGAAACCTCTCCCTAGTGACCCGCAAAAAAAAGAAACCTCTCCCTAGTGACCATATCAACATCAATGTCGATGCCAATTTTGTGGAGAGTACTAATGCTGTCAGTTTCTTCTTGGGATTTTATTGATCGGTGTACCATTATGAACGAAGCTGAGCCCCGCGACTGTCTTGCATGATTTTATATAGACATCACTCTTCACCAGTCTATTATTTTAGAGGCTGACTGTGTTTTCATACATTCTTTCCTTACAAATGAGAAGCTTGACATGCCCCCTCTAACTGATCTGATGAAAAAGGCTCTGAGTATCTCTAGAATAATTCAAAAATTTAATATTTCAAAGATAAATCAGATTGCCAATGAGATGGCACATGAGATTGCTAAGTTCAGCTTTAGTACAAGGTCCGATGGGATTTTTATTAATTTTCTTCCGCCCCGCGTTGCATATGCTGTAATGGATATGATTGTAAGAACATCTGTTTTAATTAATTAATATATGGGGTGCTTTTCAAAAAATAATTATTCCTGGAGAGTTATTCCTGTGTGTGCTCCACGGCCGTCTATTTGTTAAATAGTATTTTCTCCTTCTCAACCAACCAATGAAAAATGGCAAAGCTTTTGCCGTTGTTTTAGAAGAAAAAGAAAACAGTCGGCCTGGTATTGAAAACCCAGCATGAATGTGTCTCGGATGCGCCGGTGGGCGGCTGTGCATGCACATACTCGCATCAAATTCACGGCTCGGCTGAGCATCTCCAAGAGCAGCGCAATATAAGCGCCGCGCTGAAAATTTGTTGCTTTTGCGCGCGCAGCCGCTCCAAGCGTTTCAACGGAGGCATAAAAAACATGCACGTGGCATAAGTGGTTTAGCGCGCGGGGCGAAACGGCATCGCGCGCCACTTATTTCATATGCCCGGTCCCATGCGCTGCACATTCAAGCGCCCGCGCCGCGACTTTCATCTTCTCTCAATCCAGGCGCTGGTGCCGCCGCTTGCACCATCCCATTTGCTCCGGCGACCGATGGCGCTTCCCCGGCCTATCCCCGCGCTGCCGCTGCTTCCTCCGTCTCCCTCTAGTCGCCGCCGACCCTCGCGCGCGCCATTCCTTCGACGAATAGCGCCCGGCCGCCCACTGCCGCTCGGCGCCCACAAGGTGTTCGACAAAATGCTTGTAAGGTATGTATTGCTTCAACTTCACATTTTTATATGAATTTGATGCATGTTGTTTGTAGTTTTTATAGGCTAGTTCAAATTTAACATTGTAGATGAGTTCGTCATATGACTCTTCTGAAAAAGAATTTGATATTGAAGAGGAGGAGGACCTTGCAATGACCCTAGCTATACACATCAATAAAAAACCGAAGCACGGTGGTTCGGTTATGGATCGGCATAAAATTTGGAGGGATAAGATCGATGCCGACAACAGATTGATGAGGCACTGTTTTGTGGATAATCCCATGTACCCCGAGTTGTACTTCTAGCACCGGTTTAGAATGAGCATCGAGTTGTTCAGGCGCATTGGAGAGAAACTGGCGAGCCATAATCGGTTTTTTCAGCAAAGGAGGAATGCCGCCGGAGAACTCGGGCATAGCACCTTTCAGAAGGTCGCAGCCGCTTTGCGTATGTTGGCATACGGTATTCCGGCTGATCTTGTTGATGACCACTTGGCCATGAGTGAGAGTCAAGCCATCATGTGTGTCAAGTGTTTGGTCCGGAGTATTTGAGATCTCCCAATGCTGAAGATGCCACAAGGTTTTTGGAGATGAACAAAGCTCGCGGGTTCCCAGGTATGCTTGGCTCAATAGATTGCATGCATTGGAGTTGGAAGAACTGTCCTAAGACATGGCATGGGCAATTCCATAGCCAAAAAAAGGGTTCCACTATAATCCTTGAAGCGGTGGCCGATCAAGAGACTTGGATTTGGCATGCTTTTTTTGGAATGCCTGGATCTTTGAATGACATCAACGTTGTTAATCGGTCACCACTCATGAATAAGATTGCAAATGGTGAATTGCCACCGGTGCAATTTGTAGCAAATGGCCATACATACAACTATGGCTACTATCTTGCGGATGGCACCTACCCACAGTGGCAAACATTTGTGAAGCCGTTGAAAAAATCGAAAGGTAAGAAAAATCTTGATTTCCATGATGCTCAGGTGGTGGCTAGGAAAGATGTGGAGAGAGCTTTTGGGATTTTGTTAGCCCAATTTGCCATTGTGAGAGGACCGACTAGATTTTGGGATCAAAAGATGCTTTGGTACATTATACACGCTTGTGTGATCATGCACAACATGATCATTGAGAATGGCGTGGTCAAGATTTAGACTACTCTCAGTATGAGTTCTTGGGACATCCCGTGTGAGTTCGGCGAAGGCTGCGAGGGTGGCCCGATTTGTTGCCTCCTACCATGCCATTCGACGTGCCGAAACACATGATGATCTTCAAAATGATCTCATTGAGTGGTGGGCATGGAATGACCAACAAAGAGCATGATGATTTGTATGTTTGATGTTGTATTGTTGAACTATTGTTGTATTGAAAGATAAACTATTTGTTTGAGTTGTAATAAAATTGAACTATTTATTGATGATTTATTTTTTTGTGTTTGATCTTCTTGGTTTTGTTTGGAGTGCATATGTTGTTTGTGTTGAGCACGCACGCCGTTTTTTTGCAGTGCCTGCTAAAGCGGCTCGTGCGCGCTATATTTTGCAGCGGCACGCAAAAACTCACGATTCCGGCATTGTAAACGGTTTTTTAATCAGCGCGCCACATGTTGCGCGGCTGTTGGAGATGCTCTCAGGGTGATGTTTTTGAGTTGAGTCACAGGGTGACGTAAACACTAAACAGGTGTTCAGGAACAAGATGATGGGCCTGGGGAGGCGATCCAACTATCACAGACATTATGTATACAGAGCGTATGCATTTGTTATTCGACAATCGGTCGCAGGTTCAGCCTAGCTACCTTTAAACTGCACATCCCGGCCCTTCCACGGCGCGCGCTTATGTATACAGAAAGTGTGCACGTATATATGGAGTATACGTAGCAATCTTCAGATAGGCTCTACGTAGATACTCGTATGTCAAGAGGCGATCACTCGAATGCATGGGTCCACCGTCACGTGGATGCATGCCGCCGTGCCATCGAACTGCTCACTCTGCTCGATCCGGCCGGCCGCCTCCACACCCGTGCAAACAAGTCCTCACGCAGGCACGCAGCCTCGGGCAGAACTTCATCATTCACGGCCACACTCGATCGGCACTCGATCGATCGGGAGCAATGCATGCACCCATGCAGTGCAGGTGATCGATCGAATCGATCGGCTGCTCTGACTGACCGGTCTCCCGCCGGTGCCATGAACCAGTCAGTTGCTCATCATCAGGCGACAGACAGGTGCCTAACTTGCCGGGGCCTAGGAGCGCGTGCGATCGTGTGCATGGAGTACGCTGCATGCATGCGCTGCACAGCAAACATGCGCATGCAGCAACGTCGATCCATCGATCGATTCATGCATGAGTGCAACGCAATGATATTCGTGGCCAGTCGGAGATTCGATCGTTCGCGGTCGGTCGTTCAACGCGCAGCTCGATCGCAGGTGCTGTGCATGCATGCATGCATGGCGGGAGATTCATGGACGGACGGACGGACGGACGGACGGACAGAGATTCATTCAGCAGTGCACTAGCTCGTTTGAACGCAGAGTTTATTCGGCCGAGACTCGATCTCATTGACCCATCGCTAGTTCCCTACTCGATCGATCCTCGTCGGGTCAGGTCGCCATCCATCGATAGCTGCCGCGCGCCATGGAGTCGAATCCATCTTTTCTTTGACGCCAGGAGCTCTCTGGCTGCCCTTGATTCTTGCTGTACGTGGTACAGACGTCGGGTGACGTGCTAATCCGTTATTGGGCGTGAAAACATCGATGAAGTATGAAAATTTTACGGGTAAAGCTACATCTACGTAATCATTTTTATGTATCTTACGTACAGTCCAATTTGATAGTTTTATAGTATTGGTTAGTATTTGAGCCGGGGGCACACACCCTTGAATTCAAGAAGGGATAGTTTAGTTAGTGGTGAAGGAATTTATGTAGGTTACATTATATAGGAGCTTTAGGTAGATGTAGATATTTTTTAAATTTCATCTGGTGCAACAACTAGACCGTTCAGGCCAACTCTAGCCGATCCTCTAAAAAATAGAGTAAGATCTGGTCGAGTAAAGTTAGTGGAGTAAATGTTTACTTCTCTATAGGTGGTCGTACCTAGTCGATCCTCTAAACTTAGTCGGGTGACGTGCTAATCGGCGATTGGGTGCAAAATTACCGATGAATTCGTATGAAATTTTTACCTGGTGCAACACTATCACTTGAGACCATTAAGGCGAGAAGTATACATTGATCCGATATTTATTAACGAGATGCAGCAAACTCCATGGCATGACCATATATAAGCACTCCTTTCCATGTGTTAAATTGGCGTACATGTTCTATTGACGCCATCAAACAAGATCACAACCATGCGCCACGACTTGTCCAGTAGCCTTAACGCAGACGTCTGTGCCATCCCATCGATAATCTTGTGCCTAGCCTACTAGTATTCATTCGTCTGGTTTATTCTAGCTACCTACGCTATTTTGTCTTTATAGCAAGCCAAGTTTCCTGTGTGTTTGACTCCGACATTGACACTCTAAATATAGCCTTCAAATATTCAGAATATAAAGCCTAATTTCACTCATCTATCATCATTGTACTAACAGTACAATTCAGACAAATTTACATTAAACTCTTTTACTCACTCATAACTAATTTTACACCAAATGAATGCATTTCATGTTGATACATCTATCAACCTTATATCTCAAATAGTAGTTTCATGCATAAATAGAAAGTTACATTAAGGTACACATTTGTCATGCGGTCTAACATTTTTCATTTTAATTGATAGTTTTGTGATGAACTAAAATTGCATTTTGCTACAAAGACCTTTTTTTATTTTTAAAGTTAGTTATGGATGTTCACAAAAACTATTACATCAAGGGGTTTCGATACAAATTTAAGCAAACAAAAGGCATCACACTACACCATAAATTAGCCATTGCCTCAATATATGCTATAGTGTCCCAAAATATACATGTCCATATACTATCCTTAAATATCTAAAAAGTTTCAAACGTACAATGTTTTAGGGCATAAGATTAAAAAACACTTGTAGGGGGTTTCTAGAGTAGGTTTGTCAAGCTTTGGTGCAAGTAAATAGATAAATCCAAAGACTATGAGGTGTCCTAAGGTCACCTCTTTTGTTCATGCTCATCAGCGGTGCTCAGGAACGGAAGGGGTCACCTTCGGACCTCAGTGTGTTGATTTGGTCTAGGACACCGGAAGGTCAAGTTTAAGTACTGCCTAGGGGAGGCTAACATGCTGCCAAGAAGATTGTTACGCCATGTTTTTATGAGAAAACTTCTTATAATTGGGCCGACAAGCGCCCTAGTTTTCTTGTGAACATTTTGGTGGACAATCTAAGCATTGTTCGCAGGCAATAAATTTGCCATGGTGATTTTCCCTACAAAAACGCACGTGTACTTTACTACTCCCTTCGATCCATAATAGTTGTTGCTCAAACAGATGTATCTAGCACTTAAAAACATCTAGATACATCTGTTTCACTGACACTTAATATGAATCGTCAGGAGTACTAGTTTTTAAATAAAAAACAAGAGTTATTACTAGAATGCGTAAGCTAGAAATGAGAGGGTGCAAATCACTTAATCACTCGAGCGAGTTTCAATGCAAGAGATTGATTACACGTCAGGATAATTATTCTCTCTGAATCGGCGTTCCTTTTGGACATGCTTCCCCTTTCGTCCGGTCTGTTATGTGGCCGTGTAAGAAGAGAAGACGTGAAGAAGGCCCTATTTCAAATAGGTGACATGAAGGACCCTGGTCCCGATGCCCTTCACACAATTTTCTTTAAAAGGTTTTGGCACATAGTTGGTGAGGAGCTAGCCAATGAGGTGCTTCAAGCAATCAACACAAGAAAGATACCAGAAGGTTGGAACTCTACTAATGTGGTGATGATCCCCAAGGTGGTTAGCCCACAGGTAATCACTCAGTTCAGGCCCATTAGTTTGTGCGATGTTGTGTACAAAATAATTTCGAAGATGCTTGCAAATAGGCTGATTTTTTTGCTAGAAGTTATTTCCCCTACCCAAAGCGCATTTGTTCCAGGAAGGTTGATCGCTGATAATGTGTTGGTAGCCTATGAGTGCTTTCATGCCATAAAGAAGAAAACCGATGGGTCTAATGGGTATTGTGCAGTTAAATTAGACATGCTTAAAGCATATGATAGAGTTGAATGGGGCTTTCTGCCTCATATGATGATAAAGCTTGATTTTAATGCACAGTGAGTTGAGATGATAATGGAATGTCACTAGTAGAAAAAGGGTCAAACATGACACACATTAGTGCCGGTTTGAATTTGAGCCGGCACTAATGTGTACATTAGTGCCGGTTCCAACGGCTAGCCGGCCGCTCTCATTAGTATCGGTTCATGGGGAACCTTTAGCACCGGTTCGTGTCACGAACCGGTACTAAAGTGAGTGGTGGCAGGATGTTGTCAGTCCGGGGCCCCTCCAGCACCTTTAGTACCGGGTCGTATCACGAACCGGTACTAAAGGTTGTCCTAAATAGACCCTTCGTCCACCCGAGCTCGCTCTGTTCTTCCCCTTTCCCCTCTCCTCTCTGTTATTTTCCCTCTTCCTCTCAAGCTCATCACACATTTTGCCCAAGATCTTAAGGCCCCCATCCATTCAAATGATCACAAAGGTTAGCAACTTTTTCCTTTCATCTCTCATTGCTAGATTAGCTCGTGCAATGCTTTATGTAGTGATTGATTTTTGAGTTTAGTAATTTGGGAGGAATTATATATATGTGCTAGTATTTGATTTATATGCAATTTGAGGTCAAAAATAACACTTAGTTTTGCATATGTAGGTGTGGTTTACTTAGTACCTTCTAAATCTCCGTCGTAACCACCGTCGATCGCTCGCAACGTCCCGTCGCCGGCATCACCTTGTGGTGAGCCTCTTGTTCATGAAGTTTTATATAAAAAAATGATGTTTGTGTGATTTGGATATATAGTTACTCGTATAATTATCTTACCCATACGTTGTTTGTTATGCATAGTGCCATGGTTTTGATACCCGTCCCCGTCGGCCCTCGTCCGGGTTATGATTCAGATGTGGTATATTCTCTTTTAAAACTATTCATTGCATTTCGTGTTTATGACAAATTATGCCCATCAAGTTGACATAGATATTTGTATGTAGGAGGTAGTTGAACCCGAAATTCCAACCGACCCTATTGTCGAGAGGTTAAATTTAGTTGAAAGAAAAAATGAGGATTTGAAGGAAAAATTGAAAAGAATTGAGGGGGAGAAGATGGAATTGGAGTTGCATGTTGCCGATGTCGCTGATGATCACAAGATTAAGATGGAGAAAATGCGCTTGAAGATTAGAAAGATTAGAAAATATGCCATTCATAGTGAGGCTTGGTATCATTATGCTGTTGGATCAATTGTTACCTTAGTTGCGATCTTGATCGCATTTGTTGTTGCATTTAAATTCTTTAGCTAGAGAGTTATTTGTTTGTTGCATTTAAGTGTTGTATGATCTTTATGTATGAACTTTATGTATTGTATTAATTTGATGTTTTCGGTGCTGTGTATTGAAGATGAGCCGGCAATGGATGTACGATGACCGATGCTCTCCCGGGTTCATTAATGGCGTGCATACTTTTCTACTTGCGGCTGAGGCAAACAAGCGAGCGGATGGTTTTATGCATTGTCCATGTGTTGGCTGTAAGAATGGTCGCAATTACTCTACGTCAAGAACCATTCACGTCCACCTGTTTGAGTCCGGTTTCATGCCCCACTATAATGTTTGGACCAAGCATGGAGAAAGAGGGGTTATGATGGAAGACGATGAAGAAGAAGAGGACGACGACAGCTATCCTGGCCATGGGTTCCCTGAATATGATGATACAACAATGAGGGAAGAAGCTGAGCCGGTAATGCGGGAAGAAGCTGAGCCGGCAATGCGGGAAGAAGCTGAAGAAGAGGCATCGGATGAGCCCGTTGATGATCTAGGTCAGGCCATTGCCGATGCAAAGAGAAACTGCGCAAGTGATTTGGAGAAGAAGAAGTTGCAGCGCATGTTAGAGGATCACAAAAAATTGTTGTACCCGAATTGCGTAGGTGACAAGAAAAAGCTGGGCACCACACTGGAATTGCTGCAATGGAAGGCAGAGAATGGTGTATCTGACAAGGAATTTGGAAAGTTGCTGGTAATGATAAAGGATATGCTTCCAAAGGACAACGAATTGCCCGAGAGTACGTACCAAGCAAAGAAGGCTGTCTGCCCTCTAGGGTTAGAGGTGCAGAAGATACATGCATGCCCTAATGATTGCATCCTCTACCGCGGTGAGTATGAGGATTTGAACGCTTGCCCGGTATGCGGTGCATTGCGCTATAAGATCAGCCGCGATGACCCTGGTGATGTCGAGGGCGAGCGCCCCAGGAAGAAGATTCCTGCCAAGGTGATGTGGTATGCTCCTATAATACCACGGTTGAAACGTTTGTTCCAAAACAAAGAGCATGCCAAGGCGATGCGATGGCACAGAGAAGACCGTAAGAAAGACGGAAAGTTGAGAGTACCTGCTGATGGGTCGCAGTGGAGAAAAATTGAAAGAAAGTATGGGAAGGAGTTTGCAGATGACGCAAGAAACGTATGGTTTGGTCTAAGCGCAGATGTCATTAATCCTTTTGGGGAGAAGAGCAGCAACCATAGCACCTGGCCTGTGACTCTATGTTTGTATAACCTTCCTCCTTGGTTGTGCATGAAGCGGAAGTTCATTATGATGCCAATGCTCATCCAAGGCCCTAAGCAACCCGGCAACGACATTGATGTGTACCTAAGGCCATTAGTTGAAGAACTCTTACAACTGTGGAATGGAACAGGTGTACGTGCGTGGGATGAGCACATGGGGGAAGAATTTGACCTAAAGGCGTTGCTGTTCGTGATCATCAATGATTAGCCTGCTCTCAGTAACCTTTCAGGACAGACAAACAAGGGATACCGCGCATGCACGCACTCTTTGGACGATACCGAGAATATATATTTGGCTAATTGTAAGAAGAATGTGTACCTGGGACATCGTCGATTTCTTCCGAGCAGGCATCCCGTAAGAAAGAAAGGCAAGCATTTCAAAGGTGAGGCGGATCACCGGACGAAGCCTCGCCACCGTACTGGTGCTGATGTACATGATATGGTCAAGGATTTGAAGGTGGTCTTTGGAAAGGGTCCTAGTGGACAACTTGTTCCGAATGACGCTGACGGACGCGCACCCATGTGGAAGAAAAAATCTATATTTTGGGACCTGTCCTATTGGAAAGACCTAGAGGTCCGCTCCGCAATCGACGTGATGCACGTGACGAAGAATCTTTGTGTGACCCTGCTTGACTTCTTGGGCGTGTATGGGAAGACAAAAGATACACCTGAGGCACGGGAGGACCAGCAACGTATGCACGGAAAAGACGGCATATATCAGGGTCATGCAAGCTACACTCTTACCAAAGAAGAGAAGGAAATCTTCTTTAAATGCCTACTTAGTATTAAGGTACCATCTGACTTCTCATCGAATATAAAGGGAATAATAAACATGACAGAGAAAAAGTTCCAGAATCTAAAGTCTCATGACTGCCACGTGATTATGACGCAACTGCTTCCGGTTGCATTGAGGGGGCTTCTACCGGAAAACGTTCGATTAGCCATTGTGAAGCTATGTGCATTTCTCAATGCAATCTCTCAGAAGGTAATCGATCCAGAAATCATACCAAGGTTAGAGAATGATTTTGTGCAATGTCTTGTCAGTTTCGAGTTGGTGTTCCCACCATCCTTCTTCAACATCATGACGCATGTCCTAGTTCACCTATGCGAAGAGATTAACATTTTGGGTCCTGTATTTCTACATAATATGTTCCCCTTTGAGAGGTTCATGGGAGTCTTAAAAAAATATGTTCATAACTGTGCTAGGCCAGAAGGAAGCATCTCCAAGGGCCATAAAAATGAGGAGGTCATTGAGTTTTGTATTGACTTTATTCCTGACCTTAAGCCGATTGGTGTTCCTGAATCGCGGCATAAGGGCAGACTGGATGGAAAAGGCACGCTAGGAGGGGAACAAATAATATGTATGGACGAACATTCTCTCACTGAAGCACACTACACAGTTCTACAGAATTCTGCCTTGGTGGCTCCGTATATGGATGAACACAAGAATTTGCTACGCTCCAAACACCCGGAGCGGTTTGATGACTGGATTACACGTGAACAAACCAGGAGTTTCGCCAGCTGGTTGCAGACACATATCATGCATGACACCTCTATTGAAGATGACCTGTACTTGCTGTCCCAATTACCATATTCGAATATAATGACTTTCAAAGGGTACAAGATAAATGGTAATACATTTTACACGATCGCCCAAGATAAGAAGAGCACCAACCAAAACAGTGGTGTCCGCTTTGATGCAGAAACCAAGACAGGAAAGGAAACATATTATGGTTATATACAGGACATATGGGAACTTGACTATCGACGTGGTTTGAAGGTCCCTTTGTTTCGGTGCAAATGGGTCAATATGACACGAGGCGGGGTAACGGAAGACCCACAGTACGGAATGACAACAGTGGATCTCAACAATCTTGCGTATGCAGACGAACCATTCGTCCTAGCCAATGATGTGGCACAGGTTTTCTATGTGAAGGACATGTCTACCAAGCCAAGAAAAAGAAAAGATAAGGAAGCGAATGCATCATACGATGAGCCAAAGCGGCACATAGTTCTTTCTGGGAAGAAAAACGTCGTGGGAGTGGATGACAAGACAGACATGTCAGAAGATTATGAAAAGTTTGATGAAATTGCTCCATTCACAGTGAATATTGACCCGAGCATCCCGTTAAATGATGAAGATTTTCCATGATTACGGCGCAAAGGGACACACGCGAAGAAAAAGTTTCACACCCAAAGATCTGGGATATGATCGGCTTCACTATCATCACTTTCTTCTGTGTTTCACACCCAAGAGGGAATCTCTGTAATAGTTAGGGTAGTTATGCGTTTTGGCATTTGAAACGCGAAGAAATTTTAGGTGCAAACAAATTCTTTCATGCCTTTTCTAATTTTTAAAGTTAAGTTATTCACAAACTAGTGATTCACACTAATTTCAAATAATTCAAAATTTAAACTATTCAAATTTTAAAACTACGGGCACTAACAGAAAGTTTGTAATTTTTTGTACCTAAAGCAAAAATATTCATAAAGAAACTCTAAATACACAAAAAACAACTCAAAAATAAATAAAGCAAAAAAATAAAAAAGCCCGCCTACTGGGCCAGAGCGGCCTGCATACGACTAGAAACCCAACTTGTTGTTGGGCCAGGATGCAGGCCCGCAAAGGCCCAGTAGGCCCACTGGGCAGCACAGAATATGTAGGCCCAGTAGGCCTGCTTTGGAAGGAGCTCGAGAGAGCTACCGCACGGGGGTTTATAAACCAGTGCGGACGCCCCTCGGCTAGCGAGGTGGGACTAAACTTGCCGCACATCACCTTGCCAGCGCACCCCCTTTATTACCGGGTGGTGGCTCCACCCGGTACTAAAGGCCCCCCTTTAGTACCGGTTGGAGCCACCACCCGGTACTAAAGGGTATGCGGTTCCTGCCGCTTGGCCTGGCCAAAACAGGCCTTTAGTACCGGTTGGTGGCTCCAACCGGTACTAAAGGTCCATCCTATATAACTAAACACTTCAAAAATTTCAGTTTCCCATCTGCTTCTTCTCCTCTGCCCCGTCGCCCGCCGCCCCCGTCTCCATATCCCTTGTCGCCGCCCCTGTCGCCGCCCCGTCCCCGTCGTCGCCGCCCCGTCGTCCCCGTCCCCGTCGTCCCCGTCGTCACCGCCGCG
>NC_041390.1:607725027-607734286 GCF_002162155.2 Triticum dicoccoides
CGTCGTCACCGCCCCGGCCCGTCCCCGTTGTCGCCGCCCCAGCCTGTCCCCGTCGTCGCCGCCCCGTCCCTGTCCCCGTCGTCGCCATCTCCGCCGTCGCCGCGCCCGTCGCCGTCCTCGTGGCCGCCCCCTGTCGCCTCTCGCCTCGCCGGTGAGCACACACACACACATACATTTTTTAGTTTTTTAGTTATAGAAATAGTTATAAAAATGTTAGAAATTTTTCTTTTCTTAGTTATAGAAATAGCTAGTTATATAGCATTGTTAGAAATGTTATAGAAAAGTTAGAATTGTTAGGAATTTTTCTGTTTTTTAGTTATAGAAATAGTTATAAAAAAGTTAGAAATTTTTCTTTTTTTAGTTATAGAAATAGTTAGTTATATAACATTGTTAGAAATGTTATAGAAAAGTTAGAATTGTTAGGAATTTTTCTGTTTTTTAGTTATAGAAATAGTTATAAAAAAGTTAGAAATTTTTCTTTTTTTAGTTATAGAAATATTAGAAATGTTATACAAATGTTAGTTATATATATAGAAATGTTATAATTTTTTTTTCTGTTTTTTAGTTATAGAAATATTAGAAATGTTATAGAAATGTTAGTTATATAGCATTGTTAGAAATGTTATAGGAATGTTAGTTATATAGAAATGTTAGAAAATTTAGTTATCAAAATCCAATCATTAAAAAATATTACTTTTTGCGGGCATATAGCTAGTATTTGTTCTCGATGATGCCTGGCCCGCATCCTCGCCGTCGACCCGTCCGCGACGACGTCCGGCTGACCCATGTCCGGGACTGGGCTCCGCCGGGCTGGCACTGGGAGGTGCTGCCTGGAGGGGCGCGCCGCTTGATGAGGAACCCGGCCCCGGTCGTCGACCCTGATCTCGTTTGGTGGCGTTCGCGTGGGCCAGTTTTGGTGCGGAGGGAGCCGGCCCCGCCGGAGGTGGTACATCGCCGTGTCAGGGAGGAGGACGAGCATGTCCATCGCTACATGGTTGCGTTAGAGGGCGGCAGGTTCTCCAATACCTGGCAGTTTCTTCAGGGATCTCACTTTAGCTATGATCATGTGAGGGTTTCTTCTCTTTGGGTGTCCACCGCCCGCGCCGCATGATCCGACGATGTATTCGAGATTATATCTATTATTCAAGATGATGTATTCGAGATTATATCTATTATTCGAGACGATGTATTCGAGATTATATCTATTATTCAAGGTGACGTATTCGAGATTATATTCGATGATGCTTATTATGTACTATGATTGATTCAATTTTTCCTTATTAATTGATTGCATCCATGCATTGTAATTTGAATATATTTCTTTTGGATTAGTTAAACAAAACCTATGGCGGACAATACCGGCAGAGAGGGAGAAGAGGCCATGTTCAATATCATATGCAATCCTCGCGGGCCAGATGATGATCAGAATGAAGAATATTATGACGGCTCCGAATATCTAAACAACACCGGGGAGGGTGATATGATATTCGATCGCGACGACCGAATTGATGAAGTCATGAACTATGAACATGACGAAGAAAATGTTGATCTTGAAACAACAAAGACCGACGAGGTATATATATTTATATAAGCAGGCATCTGGTGATCATCACATGTTTTAAATGACTTGAAGATATATTAACGAATCGATCTTTCTTCTTTCAGCCATCCGGATCGAGCAAATCTTCAGGCAACAGGACGAAACGAGGCCCGAACAAAAAGTTGAAGGAGGGCGTAAAGTACAATATCGAGGCAATCAGACCTAATGGTGAACCATTCGCGCCTAAGAAGATTGCGGACAAGTTCGTTCGTCAGTGCGGAGTTCTTGTGAAGGACCAACTCCCGATCTCCCTTCAAGAATGGAGATAGCCAGCAAAGCCACGTCCAGGAGTTACTTTTATCAACGACAGACAAAAACATTTGCTTTGGGAAACGCTCATGGAACATTTCACCCTACCAGATCATTTCACAGATGCAGATGTGGAGAAAGTCAAGGATGCTGCTCTTAGGAAGATGGTGGTTGCATTCAAGAACCACAAGATTCGTGAATGGGCCAAGTACGTCAATGGAGGAAGGAAGACTCCAGTATTCAAGGGAACACTAGAGAACCAAAGTGCTCATCGGGACGATTTCGTGAAATTCAAGGATTCGAAATTATCTAAGGAACGGTCGAGAATAAACAAGGACAATGCCGCAAAAAAGGATAAGTTCCATAAGCTGGGGCCAGGTGGCTATGCGGTGGGAATGCCTAAGTGGGATAAGTCTGAAAAAGAGATGCTGGATGCAGGTGTCACTCCAGAAACATTGAGCTGCCCCCCAGGTGCAGGACTTGGTTCTATGCGCATGGGGGGGGGGAGTTGGACTTGAAGACAGGCAAAGTTTCGAAGAAGGCATGTCTGGACGGAGCCAAAGATAAGCTACTTGTTACAATAGAAGAGGCTCGATCCGGGTTGTTCGAGCCCAACAGAGAGAACGACGAGCTTACGCGTGCCCTGGGAAATCCTGAACACCCAGGAAGAACACGAGGCATGAGCGCTATTCCGTGGTATGAGGGGTTTTCGGACTAGAATGCCGACTACAGAACCTGTGCCAGAAAGAAGATTGCGGAGGAGAAGAAGAGGAAGATGGAGGAGGCGCAGAGGAAGCTAGACTATGAACGCCTTCAAGGCCTAGAATCAGCGGACGCGGACTTGGCAATCAAATTCCAGCGGCAGCAGGAGCAGATCGACTCACTTAGCCAGCAAAGGGGGTCTCAGCAGCTAGCGGATGATCCACCAATGGATAGCACCGTCCCATCCATGCCGAGAAGCAGCGTGGGTTCCGCCCCGGGCGACGCATTGCTGGATAGCTACCTAGTGGATGACATCATGGAGAACACTAACTGCAAGCTACACTTCAAAATGAAGAACATATCCATGAAGGTGGCGGACGCCCTTGCTTTTACAAATGCCCCTGAGGCAACCTTCCATTGCAACCCGATTCCAGCGGGCTATGCTCGTGTCTTGGTTGATGAGGTGGTGGACCAATATTCGGGGCTAGAGCTTGACATTCCTGGAGGTGACGATGAGCACACACTAGGAGAGGCCAACCATCGTATCATCCTATGGAGAAAGGATTGCATCATCTTTCGAAGGCCACCGACACCGCGTCATCCGACTCCTCGTCGCAGTCCGCCACCGAGTCAGCAGGCTCCCACTCCTCCAAGTCCACCAACGTGTCAGGCCACTCCTCCTCCAAGTCCGGCACAACTTCAGGCCACTCCTCCTCCAAGTCCGGCAAAGCGTCAGGCCACTCCTCCTCCAAGTCCGGCACAGCTTCAGGCCACTCCTCCTCCTCCAACTCAGCCACGTCAGCCCGCCTCAGCAATCACGGAAGAGAGCCGCCTCAGCTATGGTGCGTAGCGGTACAAGTCGAGGTAGTACTGCAGGTACAGGCGGAGGCAAAAGATTTCAATGTGGTCCAAGCCTCGCGCCTCTTCCACAGAGGCCTTATGACAAGTCCGAGGAGGAAAATGTAGCCATATCGAAGGCCGAGGTGGAAGCCCATTTTGCACCGAAACCGCCACCACCGCCAAGGGAGAAAGTGCCTGTGGAAAAGATTGACCACTTCATTCGTATGGCTAGACCACCAGCTCCCAAGCCTGTTGACACAGACTATGAGCGCCACCTCAGGAATTTAAATCGAGCACGTCTACAGAAAGAGGCGAGCTCGAGCTCGAGCAAATCAGCTGGCAAAAGGAGCGGTAAAACCGTTCCCCAGCTGGGAGAACAGGCAGCGCAATCAATCCCCCCGCTTGTTGTGCCAACAACACATGAGAGTAGGCGCGCCCAATATTATTGTGGGAAAACCGTTAACGTTCCCAGGGTGGGCGATGTGGTAATAACCAAGGAGCATATTGCGCAGGCTGAATCGATCGTGATCACTGTTGGACAACTCCTCGATATCGAGCCCACGTCTCTGACTAGAGAGGAGGAAATAAAATGAAAATATGCCCGGGGCAAACCTTTGGTCGAGCTAGAAGAGGTCAATAAGCTCCCTGTCGTGGTTCTAAGCCTGACAGTAGAGTGGGGGGTAAGTATGGAGAGGCAAGGTCCTAGCTATAGAGAGGTTGTAAAAACAAGGGATGTACGAGTTCAGGCCCTTCTCGGAAGAAGTAATAGCCTACGTCTCGGAGCCCGGAGGCGGTCGAGTGGATTATGAGTATATGAGTTACAAGGTGCCGAAACCCCTCTACCTGTGGAGGGGGGCGGCTTATATAGAGTGCGCCGGGACCCCAGTCAGCCCACGTAGGAGAGGGTTTAAGGTGAGTTAAGTCCGGGGCGTTACTGATAACGCCCCACATAAAGTGTCTTTACTACCATAAAGTCTACTTAATTACAGGCCGTTGCAGTGTAGAGTGCCTCTTGACCTTCTGGTGGTCGAGTGAGTCTTCGTGGTCGAGTCCTTCAAGTCAGTCGAGTGAGTCCCTCGTTGGTCGACTGGAAGGCGACCTCTTCTAAGGGTGTCCTTGGGTAAGGTACTTAGATCAGGTCCATGACCCTACCCTAGGTACGTGACCCCATCATTAGCCCCCGAATGGATTGAGGCTTCGAGTGAGGAAGGAGTTGATGTTGTTTCCGATTAACCTTTGCGCTCTGGTTGTGCGTTGTTCTGGACCAAAGAATCTCTTCATCGATAGTGAGCAACTTGTCTTCAGTCGACTCGATCCATTCTCTTCTTTCGTCGAGTGATCTTTCGGACTTCGACGATCCCCGAGCGACGGATCGCGGGAAACCCCGCGTCTGACAGACTGATCTGCTGTTCGCGGATTCTGCGGGATGCGAAATTTGGGGGCGCGCGCGAAGCGGAGCGGACCGCGGCGTTCAGATGGGACGGGACATAGACGCCTCGATCTCCGCGCCGCTTTCTTCGCCACGTATCCCGTCTGCATAACTGTTCCTGGATATGATTAGATCGACCGGGCCCACCTGTCATCCACTCGGAAGGGACCTTATAAATGCGCCCGGCGAGGATTTTTGTACTATGCCTCAGCATTCTCTCTCTCTCTGCTCCCTTCGTCTCCGTCCAGCGCGCTCGCTCTTGCCCCCGCACAACTTCCCCTCGCGCATCTCGCCGGCAACCATGGCCAAGGAGAAGACGGCGGCGCTGGAACGTGCGAAGAAGGCGTCGGCGTCGGAGAAGGCGAAGGGGAGATCTACCAGCCGCGGCGGGTCTTCGTCCAGATCCCGCCTGCCGAAGGGCTGGGTCCAAGGAGACTGGATCCAGTCGACCATCACAGAAAAAGATCTCCTCGACATGGCCAACGAGGGCTTGATCCCTCATGGAGCTGCGAGGCTTCCGGGGAAGGAATGGCAGCCCCAGCCAGAAGAGGGTGAGTGTGTGCTCTTGGCCACCCATGTTGATCGTGGATTTTCTTTGCCGCCGAGTATTTTCTTCCGTGGCTTCTTGAACTTCTTTGGAGCGCAGCTCCACCACTTTACCCCAAATTCTATCGCCTATCTTGCCGCGTTCGTGTCCGTGTGTGAGGGTTTCCTGGGCTGTCGACCGCACTGGGGTTTGTTCAAGCATATATTCACGTGTCGCTCTCAGACCGTGAAGAAGGCGAGCCCAGGCGATGAAAGAACCCGAGTCATCCAAATGTGTGGGGGTCTGGGGATCCAGGTGAGGAACAAGAGCACCTTCCCGCCCATGACCTTTCTCGAGTCAGTCAGAGGCTGGCAGTCGACCTGGTTCTACTGCCAGGACCAGTCGACGCCGGGGCAGTCGAGTGGACTCCCTCAGTTTACCATGGACCGAGTGAACAAGCCCTCCTCTCTGAAGTTGATTCCGGAGGAGAAAGCTGACGTGAAGATGTTGACGGAGCGCGTGGTGCAGTTGGTTCGGGAGGGAGTGACGGGCATGGATCTCCTGGAGGTCTTCCTTAGGCGTCGCATCCAGCCCCTTCAGTTCCGGAGTCACTGCATGTGGTTGTACTGTGGGACTAAAGACGAGACTCGAGTCCATCCAGAAGCAGTCGACGATGTCACTCTGGAAAGATGGATGGTAGCCGTTACCGGAAACAAGGATAACCCACGCGGAGCCAGAAGGATTCCTCCACTCGACCACAACAGCGATCCAAACAAGGTACGCTTGCTCTGCTCTCCACTGTGTTCTTGTCACATTCATTTCTGTTTATCCTGCCGACTGGTCGATTGATCCTTGTCTTGATATCTGCTAGGCCCTCACCAAGCTGTACTCGATGCCCAATGGGGCACAAGCTCCGACTGAGGAGGGTGAGGCGAGTGGGGGCGAGAGCCAGGAAGAGGAGGAATGGGACTCGGACGTTGCAGAGGATGATGATGACGATGACGATGATGACGGTGATGAAGATGACGTTGAAGACGAGGAAGAAGAGGAGGAGGAGGTCGTACCACCGCGCTCGGAAAGGCGGTCGAAGCTTGTCCACGACCCTTCGACTGAACGTGGTAAGGGGATTGCGACCGCCGCTCAGTCGACCAAACGCCCTCGGACCACCTCTCCAGTGCCGACTGAAAAGGCGCCGAAGCAGCCCAGGGCGGCCTCGTCGAAGCTGATCAAGCTCCTGCCGAAGATGAAGGTGTCCATCCCCACCATATCAGGGTAATTGTGCTGCTTAAGTCTTCTTATTTTGTGTGAACTTTGTCTCTGGTTGACGCTGAAGTTAGTCGACTGATTCTTTGGAGTTGCAGTGCTGCTACTTCTGAGACCTCAGCCCGGGATGATGACCATGAGATGGAGGACGCAGCAACTTCAAAACCAGGTACTATATTCTTAACGCCATTTTTAGTCGACTGACTCGCGATCTCTGATCCTGATTCTTCTCCGAAGCTCCACCCAACGCTGTTATCAATCTCCCTGATGATGATGAGGATGAGGAACCGCTGAAGCGCAGAAGGAGTAGGAAAGCATCTGCCAGCAAGGTGCCCCAGGATGTGACGGCGCCTGAGATTCTGATTGCGGAGGAAGAGAACACCACTCGACACACGGTGTCCTTCGCAGATTCATTGACGAGTGCTCAGCAGCCCTCCCTCTTCACGACGCACCACGTCCCAGAGGACCAAGCTGGCGCGGCGAAGGAGGCAATACGCCAGGCGGGAATCATGATGGAGCAGTTGAAGACCATCCGGGATGCGAGCCAGGCGGCTTATGACGCCAGTTCTGCCCTCCAAAGCAATGTTCAGGTCAGTCGACCACCGTTTGTTCTGTTGGATATGCTACCAAAAACTTTTCCTTTCCGGAATTTATAGTAGTCACCCACTGGGTATGTCGATTAAACTCCGTGTTAGCGGGGGCACGCTGAGTGCACCCGCTGGGTGTAGTCCCCAAGGCTAAGGCCGACTGCTGGCAGTCGGCCTTAGGCTTTATGATGTCAATCTTTCTGTTAGTCGACTGGATTTCACAAACCGGTGGGGGCACGCTAAGTGCATCCACTGGGTGTAGTCCCCGAGACTGTGGTCGACTGCTTGCAGTTGATTACAGTCTTAAAGAATACATCTCTCTCTTTTTTTTTGAGGTCGACTGGTCGACTTTGTCTTCAACAGGATTAGTGGGGGCACACTGAGTGCACCCACTGGGTGTAGTCCCCGAGACTATGGTCGAATGCTTGTATTCGGCTGTAGTCTTAGAAACGTGTGATTTTTCCTTTTTCACTCGGAAGTGAATTATATTTGACATTTAGTCGATTGGTTCTTCGCAGAACTCCTGTGATCTTGTGGCTCGCTACTCTGAGCTGGAAAACAAGCACACTCAACTCGAGCTGAGCTTGAAGCTGGTTCAGGAGAAGCTGACGAAGGCAAAGGAGGAGACCGAAGGTATGTTTGGTGAGACCCTGACGACTGCTTTTCCCCTTGCTTGTTTTAAAATCTGATCTTGCTGTAACTTGCAGGTAAGGTAAGGGAGGCCCAACAGAAGAAAGACCTCGAACTAGCTGAGAAGATCAAGCTTGCTGACGAGAAGTTAGCTTCAGTCACCAAGCTTGAACAAGACAATACCAATCTGAAAGCTGCTCTTGGGATCGCCAACAAGGAGGTCAGTCGACTAAAAACTGATAAAGCTGCCCTGACCGACCAAGTCAGTAAGTTGACTGGGAAGAAAAATGATCTGGAGGCCTTCCTGAGTGGTCTTGCCAAGAAGCTGTTTCTTATGCTTGAAGGTAAACCTCTATGCTCGGCAAACATTTCCAATTGTGGTTTTTCCATTCGACCATCCCCTTGACTTAGTGATGATCCTTGCAGAATTTTGTCAAAACTTTGAAGAAGAAACTAGCCGGCTGGAGCCAAACCTCGACCCCGTCAATTCTCCGATGAACGACGAAGTTGCCATGGATGTTTTCCGACTGGAGTCTCGTGTTGCAGCTGTCGTGGACTATCTCGCAAGGCTGAAGGCCGCCACATCTCGCATCGACTCGACGCTCTGGCCTGAGGAGACACTTCAGAATGACCTTGAGTCGCTGATGGCCCGCTTGAACACGATCCCTGGTCGAGTGCAGGAATGGAAGAAGTCCTCGGCTCGGTGTGGTGCAGATGTTGCTCTGTGTCTGGCCCGAGTCCACTGTAAAGATGCGCGAGAAGAGAAGCTGGCGGCCCTTCGGGTGGCCAACACCAAGAAACACGACTTCAGGTCCTTTATGGAAGCTTTCCTTGCGGCTGCCACTCGGATCGCCGATGGAATTGACCTTGATGAATTCGTTGCACCTTCCAGCCCTCCACAGGAGGGGTAAAAAAACTTCTTCTGGCTCGACGCTTTAAATTTGCCTCGGTATGCCGAGTGAAATTGTAACCGATAAACCTTAACAGGCTTAACGCCTGAGCACTGTCGGTTCTTTTAGATATCGATTCAAACTTGAATTTGGTGTTTGAATACGATTGCTTTTGGCTCGAAATGTCTTTTGCAGGTTCAAAGCAAGGCGCCTTTACTGCAATCGACTTATTCTTTAGTCCACTTAGGCGAGCACTGGGCTGCGGCTAATCCTCCGAGTGGAAGCCCGGCTTACCACTCGGTAGGATTTCTATAACTTAGGCGAGCATTGGGCTGCAGCTAAGCCTCCGAGTGAGGGGTTTACTCTTCACTCGGTAGGATTTTTATAACTTAGGCGAGTGCTTGGACTGCAGCTAAGCCTCCGAGTGAGAGGGTTGCTCTTCACTCGGTAGGATTTTTTACAACTTAGGCGAGCACAGGGCTGCAGCTAAGCCCCCGAGTGAAAGTCTGGCTTACCACTCGGTAGGATTTTGATAACTTAGGC
>NC_041390.1:607736124-607743602 GCF_002162155.2 Triticum dicoccoides
ATATCTGAATATTAGTTCCCTGATGAAGCTAACAGCAGTACCGGTGTCAAGGTTCTTGATTGGTTTAGCCTCGATCCACTTGGTGAACTTGTCGACTGCCACCAGTACATGCGTGAAGCCACTTCGTCCTGTTCTCAAAGGACCGACCATGTCCAATCCCCATACTGCGAAAGGCCAGACGAGTGGGATGGTCTTCAGAGCCGACGCAGGCTTGTGCGACATATTCGAGTAGAACTGACATCCCTCGCACTTATCCACTATCTCTTTTGCCATCTCATTCGCCTTTGGCCAGTAAAATCCGGCTCGGTATGCTTTGGCCACGATGGTCCGAGAGGACGCATGATGACCACAGGTTCCCGAGTGGATATCATTGAGGATGAGTCGACCTTCTTCTGGTGTTATGCACTTCTGACCAACTCCAGTCGCGCTTTCTCTGTACAATTGTCCTTTGATTACGGTAAAGGCCTTAGATCGACGGACGATCTGCCGAGCCTCTTCCTCATCCTCCGGAAGCTCTTTTCTCAGGATATACGCGACGCATGGAACTGTCCAGTCGGGAATGACCACCAAGACCTCCATGATCAAGTCGACCGCCGCTGGGACTTCAACCTCAGTCGGATCTGTGGCACTCTTGGGCTGTGGAGTTTCTTCGGTGAAAGGATCTTCTTTGACTGACGGAGTGTGTATATGCTCCAAGAACACACCACTCGGAATGGCTTCTCTCTTGGAACCTATCTTTGCTAGATCATCAGCTGCTTGATTTTTCAGTCGGGGTATATGATGGAGCTCCAACCCCTCGAACTTCTTTTCCAGCTTCCTCACTGTACTGCAGTATCCAGTCATGGCTGGGCTTCTCACGTCCCACTCTTTCATCACCTGGTTGACCACTAAATCCGAGTCGCCATAGACCATCAGGCGACGGACGCTGAGTGAAATGGCCATGCGCAACCCATATAAGAGGGCCTCATATTCTGCCTCATTGTTGGAGGAATCAAAGTGAATCTGGAGCACATATCTGAGTTTATCTCCTCTGGGGGAAACCAGAACAACCCCAGCACTGGAACCATTCAACATCTTAGAGCCATCAAAGAACATGGTCCAATGCTCCGAGTGAACTTCAGTCGGCTGCTGTTGTTCAATCCACTCGGCGAGGAAATCTGCTATTGCCTGGGACTTAATGGCTTTCTTTGCCTCAAACTTGATATCAAAGGGGAAGAAGTTCGATCGCCCATTTGGCCACTCGACCAGTTGCATCTCTGTTGTGCAAAATCTCTGATAGTGGAGCGTCACTTACGACTGTGATGGAATGATCAGAAAAATAATGAGCAACCTTCTTTGTGGTCATGTATATTCCATACACAAGCTTCTGATAATGAGGATATCTCTGCTTGGATGGAGTCAAGACTTCAGACAAATAATACACTGGGCGCTGAACTTTGAGAGCTTTTCCTTCTTCTTCCCGCTCGACCGTAAGCACAGTACTGACGACTTGTCCTGTGGCTGCGATATAGAGCAACAGAGGCTCTTTGTTGATTGGAGCAGCAAGCACCGGCTGGGTGGAGAGCAGAGCTTTTAGCTCGGCAAACGCTGCATCAGCTTCTGGAGTCCACTCGAACTTGTCTGTCTTCTTCATCAGTCGGTAAAGAGGCAATGCCTTTTCACCGAGTCGTGAAATGAATCGACTTAATGCGGCCAAGCATCCAGTAAGCTTCTGGACATCGTGCACTCGCACAGGGCATTTCATTCGGAGAATAGTGCCAATCTTCTCTGGGTTAGCGTCGATTCCCCGTTCGGAAACGAGAAAACCGAGTAACTTGCCACCAGGAACTCCAAATGTGCACTTTGATGGATTGAGCTTGATATCATATCTTCTGAGGTTGGCAAATGTTTCGGCGAGATCAGCGAGCAGGTCGGAACCTTTTCGTGACTTGACAATGATATCATCCATATATGCTTCCACATTCCGACTGATTTGAGTGAGTAGACACTTCTGAATCATTCGCATAAATGTGGCTCCGGCATTCTTGAGGCCGAATGGCATGGTGATATAGCAGAAGCACCCGAATGGAGTGATGAAAGCTGTTTTTACCTCGTCGGGTCCGTACAGACGGATCTGGTGGTACCCAGAGTAGGCATCTAAAAAAGACAGCCTCTCGCATCCCGCGGTCGAGTCAACAATTTGATCTATGCGAGGGAGAGGAAATGATCTTTCGGGCAGGCCCGGTTGATGTGCTTGAAATCAATGCACATTCGGAGCGACTTGTCCTTCTTAGGAACCATGACGACATTAGCGAGCCACTCGGAGTGGTATATCTCTCGGATAAATCCTGCCGCCAACAGTCGAGCCACTTCCTCACCAATGGCTTTTCTCTTCTGGACGGCGGACCGCCGAAGATGCTCTTTGACTGGTTTTGCAGACGAGTCGACTCTTAGGCGATGCTCAGCCAGTCCCCTGGGAACACCTGGCATGTCAGCGGGCTTCCATGCAAAAATGTCCCAGTTCTCACGGAGGAACTGGATGAGCGCTTCTTCCTATTTTGGGTCGAGTGTTGTGGAGATGCGGGTCGGAGCTGCATCGGGGTCGGTCGGGTGAATGTGAACAGGCTTCGTCTCACCGGACGACTGGAATGCAGACTCTGTGGCGGGTTTCTTTGATCGCAGCAAGTCACTCGGATCTGCGTTTTGCTTGTATTCCTCGAACTCGACCGCTGTCACCTAGGAATCGGCAATCTTTGAGCCCTTCTGAAAGCACTCTTCTGCCTTTTTCCGATCACCGGTGACAGTGATCACTCCTTTGGGGCCGGGCATCTTCAATTTGAGGTACACGTAACATGGTCGAGCCATGAACCGTGCGTAAGCTGGTCTCCCCAAAATGGCATGATATGCACTCTGAAAATCCACGACCTCAAACGTCAACTTTTCTTTGCGAAAATGTTTCGAATCACCAAACACCACGTCCAAAGCTATTTGGCCGAGTGACTCGGCTTTCTTCCCTGGTATAACTCCATGAAAGCTCATGTTACTAGTGCTCAGTCGGGACATCGGAATGCCCATTCCTTTCAGTGTGTCTGCATACAACAAATTCAGCCCGCTTCCACCGTCCATCAGCACTTTTGTCAGTCGAGTGCCTTCGACAACTGGATCGACCACCAAAGCTTGCCTCCCAGGGGTGGCAATATGAGTCGGATGATCAGATTGGTCGAATGTGATGGGTATTTGGGACCATTTCAGATAATTTGCTTTTGCTGGGGCAACCATGTTCACCTCTCGGTTAATGACTTTCAGTCGACTCCTGCTTTCCACATCTGCAAAGATCATCAGAGTGGAGTTGATATGCGGATATCCTTCCTCACTGTCCTCCTTGTCTTCGGCCTTGTCCGACTCCTTCTCCTTGTCCTTAGACTGTTTTCCCTGAAACTGCTGGATCAGGAGTCGACATTGGCGAGTGGTGTGCTTTGGGTAGATGATATTCCCCTCTTCGTCTTTCTTCGTGTGGATGTGACATGGCATATCCATTACGTCGTTCCCTTCTTTATCCTTTACCTTTTTGGGGTTCCAGGATCCTTTTGGTTTCCCCTTAAACTTTCCCTGAGTCACGGCCAGAGCCTCTCCAGGAGCTGCCGGTTCAGCCTTCCGCTTCTGTTTCCGACTGGTGTTTCCTTTTTCCGACTGACTCGGCTTGTGCTTGCCGCTTCGGAGTCGGTCTTCTTCTTCGCCGTTGGCGTACTTGGTAGCAATCTCCATCATCCGACTCAAGGTCATGTCACCGGTTCGACCAAACTTCAAACTCAGTTCTCTATTCTTGACGCCATCTTTGAAGGCGCAGACTGCCTGATGATCAGACACATTCTCCACAGTGTGGTGCAAAGTGATCCATCTCTGAATATACTCTCTGAGAGTCTCATTGGTCTTCTGCACGCAGACTTGCAACTCTGTCAGTCCAGCTGGTCGCTTGCAAGTTCCTTCAAACGTTCTGATGAACACTCGGGACAAATCTTCCCAAGTGTAAATGCTGCTAGGCGGTAATTGAGTTAACCATGCCCTGGCAGAACCTTCCAGCATGAGGGGTAAATGCTTCATGGCCACCTCGTCGTTCCCACCACCAATCTGAACTGCCACTCGGTAGTCCTCAAGCCAAGTTTCAGGCTTAGACTCACCAGTGAACTTGCTGACTCCTGTTGCCAACCTGAAATTGGGAGGGATAACCGCGGCTCTGATAGCTCTGCTGAAACATTCAGGACCAGAAACATGCACTCGACTGCTTGTGGGTGCATCTCTGTCGAGTCCGCCTCGATGGGCTCTGTTCCGGTCGACCAAACCTTGCACGATAATGGATCGCGCGTTGAAGCCTGGTTCTCTGGGGTCGACTGGAACCCTTCGCCCTGTACTGTACTGACGCCTGTCATCTTGCTGCCGAGGAGCGTAAGACCCACCCCTCGGAGGGGAATTGGGCACTCGACGCCTATCATCTCGGTCGAGTCGGTCGCCATATTGATCTCGCCGATTCTCGCGCCCTTCACGCCGCGGAGGCGATCTGGGGCTGTGAGCTGACTGAACCGTATTCGCAGTGACGGATCGACTGTGAATTCTGTTGCGCGACTGAGACACGGCTAAATTCTGATCTCCTGCTGCCCGGAGCAGATCCCTGATCTGCAGCAAACCTCTGCCAGCTTCCGACTGCGAAGGCTGGATGGACTCTGCTATACGGGTCGCAGCTGCTAAATTCTGGATTGGGGTTCGATATACCTGAGTCGGCGGGAAGAGTTGACGTCGACTGGTGTCGGGAACTCGTTGCCGCGCGCGCTCGTCGAGTGCTCGCTGAAGATTCTCCAGTCGAGTGCGTTCGGCCAAATTGGCCAGACGCGCCTCCTCTAAGGCACGAGCCTCGGGGGTTTCTCCTGCGATGGGAGTACGCAGAGCATCCACGTTCCTGCGGTGAAGTTCCTCTCTTTGCAGAGAGTCGAGTGGCTCGGGCTGGTACTCTTCGTGGCCTCGTGCGGGGTCGCCTCCGTCACCTGCTCCACCATCACGGGCGAAGCCAGGGGGACTGCGGGGCTCGTCGACCATCAAGATTTCCGCCGCTGGATCACTGCTACCGCACTCGGATGCAGTCTCTACGGAGCCAGTCGACAGATCGAACAAGCCGTAGAGAGATTCGTCGGGCTCGATTGCCGCAACTTGGGTGGTGGCCGATTGGCGAGCCACCGCGTGCCTCACCCAT
This sequence comes from Triticum dicoccoides, assembly GCF_002162155.2. Lineage (NCBI taxonomy): Eukaryota > Viridiplantae > Streptophyta > Magnoliopsida > Poales > Poaceae > Triticum > Triticum dicoccoides. The sequence continues at coordinate 607,741,346 of NC_041390.1, forward strand.
CGCTGAAGCCTCGACCGGCCCGAGCGCTTGCGCTGGCGGGAGACCGGGAGGGTGGACGATGGAGGAGTCGTCCGATACGGGGTCGACGGTTGCCACAGCAGAACGCCACGGACACATGCGCGAAAATGCGTTGCACCGCGGACGGGGAGCGCATCAACGTCGAGTGGAGCCTCCTGGAGCCAGGCGGAGTCGTCAGCGATGAAGGTGAGAGTGCCGAGACAGATCTCTCGACCTTTGACCAAAACTCCAGCAGACACCATGATGAAAGTACTCGGAAGAATCGCAACTTCTCCACAAAATCGCTGAAACACCTGCCCCACGGTGGGCGCCAACTGTCGTGGTTCTAAGCCTGACAGTAGAGTGGGGGGTAAGTATGGAGAGGCAAGGTCCTAGCTATAGAGAGGTTGTAAACACAAGGGATGTACGAGTTCAGGCCCTTCTCGGAAGAAGTAATAGCCCTACGTCTCGGAGCCCGGAGGCGGTCGAGTGGATTATGAGTATATGAGTTACAAGGTGCCGAAACCCCTCTACCTGTGGAGGGGGGCGGCTTATATAGAGTGCGCCGGGACCCCAGTCAGCCCACGTAGGAGAGGGTTTAAGGTGAGTTAAGTCCGGGGCGTTACTGATAACGCCCCACATAAAGTGTCTTTACTACCATAAAGTCTACTTAATTACAGGCCGTTGCAGTGTAGAGTGCCTCTTGACCTTCTGGTGGTCGAGTGAGTCTTCGTGGTTGAGTCCTTCAAGTCAGTCGAGTGAGTCCCTCGTTGGTCGACTGGAAGGCGACCTCTTCTAAGGGTGTCCTTGGGTAAGGTACTTAGATCAGGTCCATGACCCTACCCTAGGTACGTGACCCCATCACTCCCAACGAGAATGTATGAATTGCATCAATGGTACATGGACATTACCAAGATTTTCAATCGAGAGTACCTCATGGTGAATGTCAACGAGGAGCATTACTACCATAAGAAAGCTGTGACCGTTGAGTATTCAGAACTATTTCAGCTATACAATAAAGACGCACTCGACAAATCTATCGTCAGTTGCTATTGTCTGTAAGTGATTTCTTTCTATAATTTAAGTCTCAAGCTAGCTGATCATTTTGATCAATCATTACCTGTAATTATCCTCACTATATTCTTTTCTGTGGTATTATGCAGGATGAAGATTTATAAAATGAAAAAAGGTGGACGCTATGGCATTGGGTTCGTTGACCCAAATACCATTAATGAATACACATGGAAAATAGATCCATATCACGAAAAATGTGTAGAGGAAAGCATGCTACAGTTCTTCAAGGAACTCAAATACAATGAAGATATACTACTTCCTTACAACTTCCAGTGAGTCACACTGTCTTGTACTACAAATTCTGTTTTTCCCTACTAGCTATAGCTACATGTTTTTGCTTACATATGCCCGCTTAATTAAGACATGCAAACATGTGTGCATGCAGATTTCACTGGATCTTGTTAATCATTAAAGTTGATGAAGGAACAGTTGAAGTACTAGACTCCTACTTAAGAAAGCAAGTGACTACACCATCGTGAAGGGGATAGTCAACAGGTAATTTCAATCATTATTAACTATATCTCGGCCTATTTAATTAGTTCGTCATTTCCTGATAACAACTATTTAATAACCCATTTATTCATTTTCTTTGTTGGCGGGGCAGGGCTTGGGCAAAGTTCATCAGGGCCACTCCAGGCGCATGGAAACATAAGCTGAAATGGTATCGACCCAAGGTAAGTAATTAAGTAGTACTAGCTATCTGCCATCTCTTTAATTATCATGCTTGATTAATTATTATCTGATCAAATTCCATTCTCGTAAAGACCCTGAAGCAGGCGCTGGGGAATGATCTATGTGTATACTACGTTTGCGAGAACATTCGCATGATGGCGTCCGAAAGGAGCAAATCTTAAAGATAGGAGTGGGTACGATATCGATTGTCAGAACACTATTCACAATTTTTACACCACTATCGATATCTAGTCACACAACTAATACACATGCATATTGATCTCCTTCTTAACAGTTCAAAGAGGTGCGGGACAAGCTCCTAGCACAGGACCGCATAGAAGCAATTCAAGAGGAAATAGCGGGATTTTTGCTCGACCAGGTCATAGATCCCAAAGGAGAATACTATTACCCGCTACCGCCCCCATGAAGCACTTCCAATTGTTATCGTGCTCCGAAGGCACCAATTAGCTAGGCTAATGCCACTGGCTCCGAAGGCACCAATTAGGAGAAATTA
>NC_041390.1:607743957-607745044 GCF_002162155.2 Triticum dicoccoides
TTATGATCGGTTCTACTAGAAATTCTATTTATATATATGCATAACGTGTACAATATGTAGTATCGTAAAATACCAGCAAACGAAAAAAAATTAAATGGAAAACGCAAAATTAAATGAAAAAGAAATCATAAACCCAACCCCCCCTCCCCCCAACATTTTAATACCGGTTGGTGACACCAACCGGTACTAAAGGGCTCCCTGCCCCCGAAGCTGGCTCATGCCACGTGGTTGCCCTTTAGCACCGGTTCGTGCTGAACCGGTACTAAAAGGGGGGGGGGCTTTAGTGCCTACATTTTAGCGCCGGAACCGACACTAAAGGGCCTTACGAACCGGTGCTATTGCCCGGTTCTGCACTAGTGTGTGTCTCATCGGTGAGCTACGGGATCAGGTTTAATTACACAGAAACCGATGAATTCACACCTACTCGAGGCGTAAAACAGTGGGGTCCACTATCTCCTTATCTTTTTTTATCTGTTTAGAAGGTCTATCCACTTTACTAGCTATCTCATGAGGATGAGACAAGTGGTATTGAGGGTATTCACATTTGCAGAAACACACCCTCTATTTCTCACCTTCTTTTTCTAGATGAATTGTTAATTCTGATGAGAGCAACTACCCACAATGCAAATACTTTGAAGAAAATTCTGGATACTTATTGTGACAGCTCGGGAGAACGTGTAAGTATAGCTAAATCTAACGTTTTGTTTTGTCCCAATACAAGTGTCAGAGTCAGGAAAGTTGTTTGTAGGGACCTAGATATTTTGACAGAAGCTCTCCCACATAAATACTTGGGGTTACTTACAGTGGTTGGAGTTGACACGAGTGACTGTTTTTAGCACCTAGTTGATAGAGTTTGTCAAAGGCTTAAAGGTTGGAAGGAGAAAGTTCTCTCGATGCAAGGAAGGACATATTACTGAAATCTGTAGCACAAGCAATCCCTTCCTATGCAATGCCAGTGTTTAAGTTACCAAAAGGAATTTGCAAATCAATTACTGATGAGATCTCAGGTTTTTGGTGGGGAGATGGAGAAGAGAAGAAAAAGATACATTGGTCCGCTCGGTGGAAAACGTGCATGCCAAAGAAGATG
>NC_041390.1:607745308-607753640 GCF_002162155.2 Triticum dicoccoides
TCAGGGACCTTCATATCTTTAATCTTGCTAGTTTAGCAAATCAATGTTGGCGACTACTCCAATATCTAGAATATCTTTGTGTACAAGTATTAAGTGCTAAATACTTTCCTAACGGGGACATTCTAAAGGCTGGACCGAAGAAAGGATCGTCATTCACATGGCAAAGTATTGTGGCTGGTATTCAGACATTCAAGTGAGGCTGCATATGGCAAGTTGGTTCGGGCTCACAAATAAATATTTGGGAAGTCCTCAGATCCCCTCTAGTGAATCCAGGAGAATTATCATCCCAAGAGGGGAACGATGCTAACCAAAGTGGAGGAAATCATGGGTCTTCATACCGGACAATGGGATGTTGATTTCATAAGGTCCATTTTTTCACCCGTGGATATGAACAAAATCTTACAAATTCCTCTCCGGACTAAGGATATAGATGACTTTGTAGCTTGGCATCATACCAGATAAGGAACCTACTCGGTTCGGTCAGCTTACCTTGTCGAGTTTCACCATCAGCTCGGCCATCATATGAGGAGGGCGGACGAACAAGGCAGTGCACACATAAACCCCAATGGAACGTCATCTAGCAGCTTCAGTTACCAGGCAAGATTAAACACTTCGGGTGTGATGGCCGGACGACACATCCCAGTCTTACCCCAATGCCCAAGGTGCAGTATTGAGCATGAAGACATCCAACATACCCTGTTCAATTGTAAGCATGTAGAGGAGGTTTGGAATGAAATTGGACTCAATGGTACTATACAACAGGCGGTGGCTCAGGATCATTCTGGTTATGTTGCATTGGAAATTTTATTGAAAAACCGGGTGAGACTAGACGATCTACCTACGACTGAATTTATTTTGATTGCTGTCTGGTACACCTGGTGGCAACAACGGCAAGTTTCTAAAGGAGAAAACATATAATCACCAGACTGTACAACTGTTTCAATTCGAGTTTTTGTCAACTAATTTTGTTCGAGCTGCAACACCGAATCACCCTATCAGCAAGGAAATTCCTACTTGGAAGAAACCGATGGAGGTGACTGTAAAGATCAATGTTGATGCATCTTTTCATGCTGAGACACTCTCGGGCTTTAGCAGAGTGGTGGTGCGAGACTACAACGAAACTTCATAGCTTCTACGACCTAGGTCTTGCCACACGTTAGTAACGCAGAATCAGCTGAAACGAGTGCAATCCACATGTCTCCCACATGTCTCCCACGTTCTATCCCCGCTTCGATGATGCGTCTAGCATCGTCAGAAGGCGTGTGGAAGTGTGTCTCCATTGGATCTCGCGGGATTTGATCGGTGCTGGTCTTCGATGGATCTGTTTGGATCCGGTCATCGTTCGTCTTTGTTTGGGTGTTTACAGGTTTGACGATTCCGATCTAGGACTTTCTTCACCGACGATGGGTGCTGCTCTGGTGCGCTGGTGCTACGGGGTCTTAGCACGACGACTTTCCGACTGTCTACTACAACAAGGTTTGTACGGCTTCAACAAGGGAGGGACGATGATGGCGACGCGCCTTCGGCTCGCTCTAGTGCTTGTAATCGTCGCTAGGTGGTCCATGTACCTGGTTGTAATTTTTATTATCTTTTGTGTTCTTTGTATTACTATAATTTTTTACTATAATTTCTTTTTTTCGCAGAGGTCTACCATAATTAGAGATGAATAGATTAGAAGTTACTCACGCAAAAAAGAAAAGAACTGGGACCAAGGGATACAACGATTTTTCACATCACACTACACATATCCATTCCCTCACAACATGGCAGCGGGGTTCCACTACTGGAAACAATAACGGAGCAACAGAAGCTCAGGTCCCTCTGCCCCTATTTTACAACAAGATGGAAACGGGCCTCATCAGTGATAGATCAACCACTCCACGCTAACGCAGAAACAATAATTCCATTTAGCCAATAATTAACCCATGGATCCATCTTTCCGATTACCATAATTAGCATCGGCTAGCTGGCGACGGATCGATCGCACCGGGCGGCCGGCGGGCACTGCTTCCGCTGGGGACAAGCCTGCCGGCACTGCAACCACATGTGCTCTCCTGCACGCAGCATCGCGTCGCGTTCGCACGCCAAATCAGCAGCGCGCGGCGTGCAAATGCAGATGACAATGAGGACGACGGATGGATCATGGATCAGATTCAGATCTGCTGCCAGGATGTCCACCCGTCCGGAGATCTCTCCGCATGCAGATCTTGGCCGTTGCGTACGTACAGTGGCGTACGCTACGTACGTCCGTCGTATCCGTTCCATGGTCGGTCGATCTACAGGCTGGACATGCAGGCAACGCATGTGTGTGTGCCATGGATCAGCAAGCCAATTAACCAAGCCGTTAAATAAGCTAGGCTCTGAAATTCGTCGATCCATGATGGCTCACATTTTTCACATTACCCGCAGGGGTAGCATTTTTGCTTCTTGTACTACTACTGATAGTGAAGCTTTCCCGCCCGGCAAGACTCAGCCAGGCAGCCACCACCACCTGGTTCCTCGGCTCTCCGGCCGGTGGGAGGGGGGCGAGGGTTTTCTTCTCCGGCGCCGGCAGTTTCCCCTACCCTGGACCTAATCCGGCACCGCGGAGCCGAGAAACCCTCCACGGTCACCTTCCTCCGCGTCTTCGCCTCCGCCATCGCCGCCTACCCCACGAATGAGCGATGCACAGGCATGCAAAACTCGATGCAGATCTGGAAAAATCACGGTCGTCTGAGCTTTAACCAAGCCGTTAAATAAGAGTTAGGCGATCCTACAGCTACAGTGAGTCAGTGAGGCACATGCACACAGGCGTACCTACAGGCTACAGTATATCTACTGCAATAATGCACATGTACGTACGTGTACGTCCCTGCGTACGTACGTGGGCGTGCACGCTCGACCAATACGAGTTAACCCCTTGTTGCCCGCTTGCTTGCTCGTCTACCTACGGATCCATCCCATGTGGATGGTAGTACGTTGCTCATCTTCTCTGGTACTCTACTCTCTGAGTCCATGTCAGCGTGTCACTGGTAGCAGTAGCACGTACGTGAAAGCAACTTGAAAGCAATACGTACTATGCAAGGAAGAAAATTTGAGAGAGGAGAAAATCTTGAAGGAGCCAAGCAGCGTGTTCCTTCTAGAACAGAACAGACAGCCGTAGAAAGGTGGTCCAAGGAGGAGAGATGAGCTGCTAGCTACCAAGCTGTGGATGCATATGAGACGGATCTGCGCAGCACGCCATGCATGCATTCATGCGTGCATGGCCTACTTGTTTCTGCGACCTCTCATTTAGATCGACCTGATGCATGCATGCGTTCCATGCTTTGGATCCGGTAAACAAAATCTACAACCTCTGTAACTTAACGTAAGATGTTTTTCACACAAGAAACAAAACCAAAAAACGTCTTATATATTACTCCTTCGTCCCAAAATAAGTATCGCGGATTTAGTGCAAAAGTTGTAGAGGGAGTACCATCTACGGCGGCCATAAAGTTCTCTCTCTCTTCCACCCACACACTCTCTGGTGTCTGTACGCACAGTAGGCAGCAAACACGCAGCTGGCTAGTGCTCGTCGGATTATATAAGCAGCGTGAGGGATGGAGATCGGGAGGGCAAATGGCACGGAGAGATGAGCAGCCAGCAACGTGGATAAATTCCAGCTAGCTAGCTAGCCTGCGGCAGGCAGATCTCCCATTCAAGCTAGTCCATGCCATGCCTTTCCACAGCTTTCTTGAACTTCTCTTGCGCCTCTCCTTAATTACTCCCCACTCTCTCTGTCTCTCCCTTTCTCTCCGTTGGTAGAGAGAGACATGAATGGGGAGGGAGAACAGGAGCAGGAGCAGCAAGAAGAGGGTCAAGAAAGCTGTGGGAAGAAATGGCATATCCAGGACTTTCAATTGCGACTAATTTCCAATTGCTGGGAGGGGTGGGAGATTTCATGTTAATCTCCACGCAAGTGTAAGTTGATTCGTATCAGATCACTGGAATTAATTAGCTCTTTCCCGCAAAAAAGAATTAATTAACTCTAGATCATCGGTGCATTTTGATGTTCCTATAGTTCCCATACATCTTAATTTGCTTCATTTCTGACTCCTTGGATTCTTGATTTCGTGGTTGGATTGGATGATGGTTCCTTTTTTTTTTGCCTCTCTCACTTTAATTTTACTTTTAGATTGGCGTTCTTCTTGGCTCCTCAAATATAGCTAGCTGGTTCAGTTGTACTATGTGAAAGTGGTGAAGTTATTGGGAACCTCTCTATGTCATATGAATCCATTTTGAAAATTCAGGATAAAATAACTGTACTATAAAGTTAAAAAATCACATAAGTTGGTACGGTGCAAACTTATCCTTGTGAATTATAAATACAAAAATGATCATTTTCAAGCGGCGTGAATTTGAAAATCAAGCTATTAAACAAACTAGCTAATTGCCCTTGGGTTGCAACGAGACACACATATTCCAGTGGTTCAACATCAATTATGTCCGACATAAGTCTTACACCGACGACATTCTATATTCACGTAAGTTTTGATTTGATTTGAGTATCAGTAGGGGAAGGAAAGGACATTTTTTATTTAATTGACGTGTTGGTAAGATTTAATTTGATTAGATTGAGTTAATGCAGGGCTTGGAGGAGGGGAATCCGAGGATAGGGGCAGTTGGATGTATGAACGTACATTCCTCAGCTCTCTTTTAATAGTAGAGATTGCTATGTAGACATATATTCTTCTAGTTATTTTTGCTTTCAGCATAAATAATGATAATTTCTATGTAAACTCGTAAGGATGGGTTTGTACCTATTACCTACATACTCCCTCCGCCCAGTAAAGAGTGTACGTTTGGCATCAAAATTTGTCCATAAAAGAGTGTACTTCTATCTTTCCAAGCACTTTAAAATAGAAAAAAAAAACTCCTCTCTCATCACACGGTAATCAAGACCAATAGCAATCTATACATGGTCTTCTTAATTTCTACATGCACTTAGCTCATTGAAGGTTCGTTAATTAAAGAGGAGAGAGATGGTGGCTTGCACTTTTCCAATGCATTTTTTAACTCTATAATTTGTCCTAAAATCTCTAGATGTACACTCTTCACCGGACGGAGGGAGTATATATATATATATATATATATATATATATATATATATATATATATATAATGTATTATTTTCTAAAAGCTTAAATGATTTTTGTTAAATACAAAAAGTATGTTCATACAAACTCAAGTTCAAAGTACTTCTTTCTTTAGCTTTTACTAGTAAATATGTACGTGCAATGCACGATGATATTAGGCAGATATTAATTGCACACAAATATTAAATAGGATATTATTTAAGCATTAGTTATGTGATTAGCGTTGACGTCAATATTTAGTATGTAATTAATTGTACGCTAAATGTGTTGAGCGCTGACCAATGGAGTAATTTAGGTCATTGGATTGACCTGATTTAATGGTGAAGATCAGTTGGATATGTCTCTTTGAGTCTTTTATATTGTTATATAGATACATAGATATATGTTTTCATATTAACAATTTTTTTCTTAAATACGCACGAGTGTGTGTAATATATTAATGAAGAAGTGGGTGTGAAGAGTGACACTTGAAGGAGCCGGGCCATGTGTATATATTGGTTGTGTGCCATAAAATATATACTATTGTTTGTGTGCCATGTGCAATGAAAAATGAACGGATATGATGGCTTGGTACAGTATACACATGACAAAAATGAAGAAGAAAAATCGGCCACCGTTGTCTTGGATCATAGATAAGATTGTCATGCATGGGTTTGTTTCACTTCAGAAATCCAAAAATTATACAACCGGCATAGAAAACATTGAGAACTGTATGAGCAAAAATAATAAAAGAATCTTCATTGCCGTTATTCTGAAAAGTTCTTAAGAATCGGACAATTGCGATGACTGCTAAAATTGGTCTAATGTCACCGATGCATCCTGAGGTATACTTCATACTCCATCCGTTCCACAATGTAGCACATATAGGTATTTTCAGAAATCAAACTTTGCAAACTTTTACCAAGTTTGTAAAAATATATACATCTAGAATACTATGGAGCTGTTTGGTTTCTAGTCACAATTTGCCATATCTCACCTTAGTCAAGTTTGACCAAGTTAGGTGGGTGTTTGGTTCTAGTTACACCTAAGATAAGAATTTTTTTTATGAGAAGTGAACCCCACATATTATAGACACAAAAAGTGTGGCAAGATTCTCTTAGTCACGTCAAAGTGTGGCTAACAATTTAAACAACTTAAGTTAGACAAGTGTGGCAAAACTAATGTAGCAATATATGGCAAACATAGTCATGATCCAAACAGCCACTAAATACATCATAAGACATATTTTGATATTATATAAATTTGGTATTGTAAATATAAATTGTTACGTATATAAACTTGATTAAAGTTTATAAAGTTGGACTTTCAAAATACTTATATGCATTACATTATAAAACGGAGAAAATATATTATATTTTACTCTGCAGGATGCTTAGTAATCTGATACGGTAGTGGCCACAATGAGAAATGCACGGATACGATGGCTTGGTACGGTATACAACACAAGACAAAAATTGAAGAAACCGTCGTCTGGCGTCCAAGATAAGATATGGGGTAAATTTCAGTTCAGAAACCCAAAAGATGGACAAACTGGGGTATAAATGAACGAGAACTGTATGAGCAAAAATAATAATACTAGAAATTAATGTTTGCCTGCCGACATTCTACAAGGCTGGATCGATGCAGCAGGGGATGTTCCACAGCCTGTCAAGGTTAACTTTCGCTTTACCCCACTGACAGCCGGACAGCCAGCCAGCCACACATGCCCAGGCAGTGACACAAGGCAGCTTTCCCCTCTGCTCACTCCACCTCCTGCTTCATCTCCTTCCTCAGCCCACTCACCCATAGCAGCGCAGAGAGAGCCCTGTGCCCCCATCCATCTCCATCACAGGGACAACACTCCGGCGAGGACCAAGGGGAGGAAGGGAGCACTGACGCCTTGGACCCGTAGCTGCCGCCGGCCCACATTCATGTGGTGGCAGTGGCCCCTGCTGCTGCGTGTGTCAGGTAGGTAGGCTGCTTGGTCGGTGTCAGTCAGCATTACTATCACCCCTCCCGCAGTAGATCTCTCTCGTGTCAGAGTCACCGCCTGCCCAGGAATGATGAATGGTTTTCACCGCAAGGGCCATGGCCGTGTCAGCAAGCAAGGGATCACTCCAGTAAAAATTCTCTCTGGGAGCGGGTAGGTTTCTAACCCGGCTGCAAATGACACAAGGAGTCAAGGAACAATGTCAGGTTGGTTTAGCTCTGGGCTATTTTGTACTTGCCGTCGGCATCTTGTTAAGAGCATTTCCAACATTCGCGCAAAAGTTTCGCATGCTAAAATAGTTTTAGCGTGACATGATAGCATTTTTAGTGTGCCGGACCCAATATTGATTTAGCACATGCTCAAAAATACGCGCCTAAAAAAACACGCAGTGTAAATTATGAAGCGCGCGCAATCCGGCGTTTCAAATTTGTAGCTTCTGATAGCGCTTTTTAGCGTCTGCCCAAACTTTTTACGCGGGCACTATTTTATAGCTTCTGCTGAAGCTGTCTGGCATTTAAAAAACCTGAATTTTAGTACGTGGAGCAGTTTTTGTGCACGTGTTGAAGATGCTCTGATGGAAACTTTGGAAGGGGAAAATGCCATGTTGGTTTTCAGCCGTGCGATCTACTACGCGCCGCTGCATAAGTTGGGCAGACATCAATCGAGCTGCACAGACAGCTAGACGTGGGCCGTGCTGCACTACACACGCTGCGTGCTGAGTAGTACCACTCCACGGTCTCAGTTATACTGTCAACGATTAATTAGAACTTGAAAGTTTGGATTTTCTGTGGTCACACTCCTGGAAAGCGTATATGGTGCGTTAACTAATCGCAGGACAGTCTTTTTAGCGAGCAAGCTACATCAGGTATAGTTCGGAGTGGATTGGATGCACATGGTTTATCAACCAGTACATCTCTGCCCGCAAAAAATAAAACAAAAAAAGCTACACCCTCCTATCCATATTACTTGTCTTAAATTTGTTTACATAAGAATGTCTTTAACACTAAAATGTGTCTATGTAATTCGTATCTAGACAAATACTATGGATCAGAGGGACTATTAGATCTGTAATCACACCCACCTGAATTTTTTTAGCGATAGTCACTTTCCTACACAACACGAGGTTGAAGGCGGGGACGGCCTGAGGAACGTGAGCAACGACCACGGGCCACAGCAAGGTCGAGTCATGAACGAGCGAGATCCAACGATAGCCGGCGAAAGCAATCTCGAAACTTGATGGGTGCGGGTC
>NC_041390.1:607754052-607764055 GCF_002162155.2 Triticum dicoccoides
TTAGAGGGATGGCCGCGGTGGTGGCCAACACGGCGGTGGGGGGAGGTGGAGAGGAGGGCTGGGTGGTAAGGCGGTGCATGATACCGTCTGCGGCTAGGGCTTGTTCAGAGGGCGGTTGCGCAAGGAAGAAGAAGAACGTGTAGCGGAATGAAGAAGGAGGGGTGCCATTGGATGTTGATCTCCAAAATAAAATGATTGGCATGATTTTTTTTAGCTAACTGATGTTTAGGCGCTCCCATCTCTAATAGATGCAAGAGGCAGGTAGGTGCCGGGGGGCTCGGTTGCCTTGTGTTCCATAAAATTGTTGGCTTCCGCATGAGGGCCACCGAGTTTTAAGTTTCAATTTTGAAACTTATGATTTTATCATTCGCTCGTAGCAAGTTACAGTAGATGAAACTTAATGAAGTTTGAAAACTCATCAAAACGTATTCAAAATGGATCTTATTTGAAAGCCATCATTGCAAGAAACATGAATATGCAAATGAGACTTTTGGTTCAAAAGATTTACAAGATTGAAAATCAAAAGACAAAAGAAAAATAGGGTCGGTGCCCTCGCCCCCGCGTCTGACAAATTCCCTTCTCGCGCATGGGGTACTAAGGATGCTTTTGCTTACCTGCATGAATTTTAGGCACTTTACATTTCTGGCCCGACTTGGTATGGTTGAGTGAACATAGGCAAAAATATAATGTTCTGTACATAGTTTGTTTGCATGCATCCTCTCCAGCCTTGCTGAGCAAAAATACACGCAATGTTGTTTGGTTGCAAGCCTGTTGTACGCAGATGCAAAGTGTTGTTATTTGGTTACATACAAAACACTGGTCTCGTACCTTTTTGTTAGAGTGGTGAGATTACCAGCACACACACGGTCTTATGTACAACATAGTCATAACCAGTTAAACCATAGTCATACGTAGTACATTACCGTAGTCATACACAAAAGTCGAAAATCATAGTCATGCATGGCAAGGCCTTAACCTAACAGTCTAACGTAAAAGTAAACTAACACGCAATAGTAAAGATAATACCCTAAAGGTCTAGGGCAAATACCTCCTTGTGCAACTTGCACTTGGCCACCACCTCAACGCCCTTGGTGTCGAAGATGATCACCTTGAAGATCTTGAAGGTCACTACTTTGAAGGTCACGAGGTACCAGATCTTGAGTCGATCACTTATGGCGAAGGGGGGGGGGGGGCTTCCTTTATCAATGGTGAACTTAACGTTGACCACCTAGACAATGATTTTCCAGGCGCAATGTTCATCATCAGCACGACTTATGATGGAATGGTGGTCATGTGCTCGGTGAAGCCTATAGGAATTGGCAGGCACTCCAACCTAGTTGCAAGAATGATTTTGCTTAAGTGAGTTGGGCTTGAGTCTGCTACCTCTTGAGCACTGCGTTGGTTTTCCCCGAAAAGGAAGGGATGATGCAGCAAAGTAGCGTAAGTATTTCCCTCAGTTTTTGAGAACCAAGGTATCAATCCAGTAGGAGGCTACGCGCGAGTCCCTCGCACCTGCACAAAACAAATAAATCCTTGCAACCAATGCGATAAGGGCTTGTCAATCCCTACACGGCCACTTACGAGAGTGAGATCTGATAGATATGATAAGATAATATTTTTGGTATTTTTGTGATAAAGATGCAAAGTAAAATAAAAGCAAAGTAAAAAGCAAAGGAAATAACTAAGTATTGGGAGATTAATATGATGAAGATAGACCCGGGGGCCATAGGTTTCACTAGTGGCTTCTCTCGAGAGCATAAGTATTCTACGGTGGGTGAACAAATTACTGTTGAGCAATTGACAAAATTGAGCATAGTTATGAGAATATCTAGGTATGATCATGTATATAGGCATCACGTCCGAGACAAGTAGACCGACTCCTGCCTGCATCTACTACTATTACTCCACTCATCGACCGCTATCCAGCATGCATCTAGAGTATTAAGTTAATGAAAACAGAGTAACACCTTAAGCAAGATGACATGATGTAGAGGAATAAACTCATGCAATATGATGAAAACCCCATCTTGTTATCCTCGATGGCAACAATACAATACGTGGCTTACTGTCCCTACTGTCACTGGGAAAGGACACCGCAAGATTGAACCCAAAGCTAAGCACTTCTCCCATTGCAAGAAAGATCAATCTAGTAGGCCAAACCAAACTGATAATTCGAAGAGACTTGCAAAGATAACCAATCATACATAAAAGAATTCAGAGAAGATTCAAATATTGTTCATAGATAGACTTGATCATAAACCCACAATTCATTGGTCTCAACAAACACACCGCAAAAAGAAGATTACATCGAATAGATCTCCACAAGAGAGGGGGAGAACATTGTATTGAGATCCAAAAAGAGAGAAGAAGCCATCTAGCTACTAACTATGGACCCGTAGGTCTGAGGTGAACTACTCACACTTCATTGGAGGGGCTATGGTGTTGATGTAGAAGCCCTCTGTGATCGATGCCCCCTCCGGCGGAGCTCCAGAACAGGCTCCGAGATGGGATCTCGTGGATACAGAAGGTTGCGGTGGTGGAATTAGGTTTTTGGCTCCGTATCTAATCGTTTGGGGGTACGTAGGTATATATAGGAGGAAGGAGTACGTCGCTGGAGCAACAGGGGGCCCACAAGGGTGGAGGGCACGCCGGGGGGGGGGTTGATGAAGCTATGTACCTAGGGTAGGGTCATGGATCTGTCCAAGACATCCTCCCCAATGACATCTCTAAAGGAACCAGAAGCGGTCGAAGCAAAATCATCATCCACTCAACCGTGAAGCTATGTTCCACTCGACAGTATAGAAGACACTCGACTATGCGAACAACCACTCGACGATACAAGAAACCACTCGGAGTGTAGAAGGCCTAACGTCACTCAGGATGACAATGGTCGGTCATTCACTCTGTAACCTTAAAGATCATTTATGTCTCTTTATTACTAGCGTTACCAGTAACGCCCTGCCTTAATGTACATTGAACCCTTTGTAACATGGGCTGGCTGGGGTCTTGGCGCACTCTATATAAGCCACCCCCTCCTTCGGGACAAGGGTTCGCACCCCCTGTAACGCACACGCATATATCCAGTTACCGCCTCCGGGCTCCGAGATGTAGGGCTGTTACTTCCTCCGAGAAGGGCCTGAACTCGTAAAACTCGCATGTACAACTCCTCCACAGCTAGGATCTTGCCTCTACATTCCTACCCCCATTCTACTGTCAGGCTTAGAACCACGACAGTTGGCGCCCACCGTGGGGCAGTTGTCTTAGCGACTTGTTGGAGAAGTTACAATTTTTCCGATCCCCTTCATCATGGTTCCAGGACGGAGGTTTGGCTGAGGGCCGCGAGATCCGTCTCGGCGCGCTCGTGTTCGTCGCCGACGACTCCACTTGGCTTCAGGAGGCTCCACTCGACGTCGACACACTCCCCGCCAGCGGTGCGACGCACTTTCGCGCGTGCGTCCGCGGCGTCCTCCTGCGGCAGCCGTCGACCCAGTATCAGTCGGCTCCAGCAGCTTTCCCCCTCCCTGCGGCCCATCGGAGCAAACGTTCCGGTCGGTCAAGGCTTCAGCAGTGGGTGAGGCATGCGGTGGCTCGCCAGTAGGCCACCCCTCAAGTCGTGGCATCGAGCCCGACGAAACCCTCTACGGCTTGTTCGATCTGTCGACTGGCTCCGTAGAGACCACATCCGAGTGCGATAGCAGCGACCCCGCGGCAGAAGTTTTGATGGTCAATGGACCACGGAGTCCTCCTGGCTTCACCCGTGAAGACGGAGGCGATGGGAACGGCGATCTGCCACGCGTTCATGAAGAATACCGCCCCGAACCCCTCTCCTCGCAGCGGAGAGAAGAACTTCGCCGCCGGAAGATGGATGCACTTCACACTCCTATCGTTGGAGAAACCCCTGAGGCCCAGGCCTTGGAGGAGGCACGCCTGGCCAACTTGGCTGAGCGCACTCGACTGGAGAATCTCCAGCGCGCACTCGACGAGCGTGCTCCTGAATCCAGTCGACGTCAACTCTTTCCGCCTCTGACTCAGGTATACAGAACTCCGATCCAGAATCTCGCAGCTGTAGCCCGGATAGCGGAGTCGATCCAACCTTCCCAATCAGAAGCTGGTCGAGGTCTGGTGCAGATCCGAGCTTTGCTCCGTGCAGCAGGAGAGCAGAATACAGTAGTATCTCAGTCATGGAATAGGATCCATAGTAGGTCCGTGGTTGCAGACACAGTTCAGTCGGCTCACAGCCCAAGATCGCCCCCGAGGCACGAGGGACGTGGAGACCGACGAGATCAGTACAGAAACCGTGAGCAGTATGATCACCGAGTCGATCACGATGATCGTCGTCGAGTGCCCACACCTCCCCAAGGAGTGGGTCGTACGTGCCGCAACAACATGATGACAGACGCCCTCACAATATGGGGCGAGGGGTTCCAGTCGACCCCAGAGAGTTGGGCTTTGATGCGAGATCTATTCTCGTTCAGGGCTTGGTCGACAGAAACAGAGCTCACCAAGAGGGTCCTGACAGAGATGTACCAACCAGCAGCAGGGTGCATGTCTCAGGTCCGGAGTGCTTCAGCAGAGCCATCAGGGCTACAGTGATTCCTCCCAACTTCAGGTTGGCGGCTGGAGTCAGTAAGTTCACTGGTGAGTCCAAGCCTGATACTTGGCTTGAAGACTACTGAGTGGCTGTCCAGATTGGTGGCGGCAATGAAGTGGCCATGAAACACCTTTCTCTGATGTTGGAGGGCTCGACTAGAGCATGGCTGAATCAGTTAGCGCCGAGCAGTATTTATACTTGGAAAGATCTTGCCCGAGTATTTGTCAGAACGTTTGAAGGGACTTGCAAACGGCCGGCAGGGCTGACCGAATTACAGTGTTGCGTGCAGAAACCGAATGAGTCTTTGAGGGATTATATCCGGAGATGGATCACATTGCATCACATGGTGGATAATGTGTCTGATCACCAGGCGATTTGTGCCTTTAAAGAAGGTGTCAAGTATCGGGAATTGAATATGAAGTTCGGTCGGACAGGAGATATGACTCTGACTCGGATGATGGAAATTGCCACCAAGTACGCCAACGAAGAAGAAGAAGACCGACTCGGGAGTGGCAAGCACAAAATAGTCGCCCATGAAGTCGAAGGAGGTAACTCCAGTCGGAAATAGAAGCGCAAAGCCGAGCCAGCTGCCCTTGGTGAAGCCTTAGCTGTGACTCAAGGAAAGTTCAAGGGGAAGCCCAAGGGGCCGTGGAACCCCAAGAAAGTAAAAGATCAAGATGGAAATGATGTGCTGGATTTGCCATGTCACATCCACACTAAAAAAGATGAAGAGGGTAATTTCATTTACCCAAAGCATACCACTCGACAGTGTCGACTCCTAATCCAACAGTTCTGAGAGAAACAACCCAAGGAAAAGGAGAAGGAAGCAGACAAGGTTGAGGATGAGGAAGAGGATGATGATGGTTATCCCCACGTGAATTCCACCTTGATGATTTTCGCTGACGTTGAGAGTAAAAGTCGATTGAAAGTCATCAACAGAGAAGTGAACATGGTCGCTCTGGTGACACCCAGTTATTTGAAGTGGTCCCAGACTGCCATTACATTCGACCAGTCCGACCACCCAGTGCACATAGCCACCCTTAGGAGGCAAGCGTTGTTGGTCGACCCAGTAGTCGAGGGCACCCGGCTGACAAAGGTTCTGATGGATGGTGGCAGTGGCCTGAATATACTGTATGCAGTGACATTGAAAGGAATGGGCATTCCGATGTCCAGACTCAGTGAGAGTAACATGAGTTTCCATGTGGTCATTCCAGGCAAGAAGGCTGCATCACTCGGCCAGATTTCTCTCGACGTGGTTTTCAGTGATTTCAAGAATTACCGCAGAGAAAAGTTGACGTTTGAAGTTGTGGATTTTCAGAGTGCCTATCATGCTATTCTGGGCAGGCCAGCTTATGTACGTTTTATGGCTCGACCATGTTACGTGTACCTCAAATTGAAGATTTCTGGTCCCAAAGGGGTGATCACTATCACTGGTAATCGGAAGAAGGCAGAAGAGTGCTTCCAGAAGGGCTCAAAGATCACAGATGCACAGATGGCTGTAGTACAATTGCAAGAATATCAGAAAAATGCAGATCCGAGTGATTTGTTGCAAGCCAAGAAGCCCGCCACGGATTCAGCATTCCAGTCGTCTGGCGAAACAAAGTCGATTCACATTCACCCGACATATCCCAATGCTGCTCCGACTCACATTTCAACAACACTCGACTCCAAATAGGAAGAAGCGCTCATCCAGTTCCTCCGTGAGAACTGGGACATCTTCGCATGGAAACCTTTGGACATGCCAGGTGTTCCTAGGGGACTGGCTGAGCATCGTTTGTGAGTTGACCCAAAAGTGAAACCAGTCAAAGAACATCTTCGACGGTCCGCCGTACAGAAGAGGAAGGCAATCGGTGAAGAGGTGGCTCGGCTTTTGGCAGCTGAGTTTATCCGTGAGATTTACCACTCTGAGTGGTTAGCTAATGTTGTCATGGTCCCAAAAAAGGACGACTCACTTCGCATGTGCATTGACTTCAAGCATATCGATCGGGCCTGCCCGAAAGATCACTTTCCTCTCCCTCGCATCGACCAGATAGTCGACTCGACTGCAGGGTGCGAGCGTTTGTCCTTTTTGGACGCCTCCGGGTACCACCAGATCCGTCTGTACAGACCCGACGAGATAAAAACAGCTTTCATCACCCCATTTGGGTACTTCTGTTATGTCTCTATGCCATTCGGTTTGAAAAACGCTGGAGCCACATTTATGCGGATGATTCAGAAGTGCCTGCTCACTCAGATCAGTCGGAATGTGGAAGCATACATGGATGACATTGTGGTCAAGTCACGTAAAGGTTGTGACCTACTGACTGACCTTGCTGAAACCTTTGCTAACCTCAGAAGGTATGATATCAAGCTCAATCCATCAAAGTGCACGTTTGGAGTTCCGGGCGGAAAATTACTCGGTTTCCTCGTTTCCGAACGAGGGATCGATGCTAACCCAGAGAAAGTGGGAGCTATACTCCGAATGAAACGCCCTGTGCATGTGCATGATGTCCAGAAGCTTACTGGTTGCTTGGCCGCCCTAAGTCGATTCATTTCTCGCCTCGGTGAAAAGGCACTGCCTCTTTACCGACTGATGAAGAAATCAGATAAGTTCGAGTGGACTCCTGAAGCTGATGCAGCATTTGCAGAGCTAAAAGCCCTGCTTTCCACCCAGCCAGTGCTTGCTGCCCCAATCAGCAAAGAGCCTTTACTGCTTTATATAGCAGCCACTGGACAAGTCGTTAGTACAATACTTACGGTCGAGCGGGAAGAAGAGGGAAAAGCCTATAAAGTTCATCGCCCAGTTTATTATATTTCTGAAGTTCTGACTTCGTCAAAGCGGAGATATCCGCACTATCAGAAGCTCATTTATGGGATTTACATGACCACGAAGAAGGTTGCACACTATTTCTCAGATCACTCTGTTACAGTCATCAGCGACGCTCCATTGTCAGAGATTCTGCACAACAGAGATGCAACTGGTCGAGTGGCAAAATGGGCGATTGAAGTCCTCCCCTTAGATATCAAGTTTGAGGCAAAGAAGGCTATTAAGTCCCAAGCAATAGCAGATTTCCTCGCCGAGTGGATTGAACAACAACTGGCGACTCAAGTTCACTCGGAGCACTAGACCATGTTCTTTGATGGATCCAAAATGCTGAATGGTTCCGGTGCTGGGGTGGTTCTGGCATCCCCCCCAAGGAGACAAACTCAGTTATGTCCTCCAGATTCACTTTGATTCTTCCAATAATGAAGCTGAATATGAAGCACTCCTGTATGGGTTGCGTATGGGCATCTCACTCGGCGTCCGTCGCCTCATGGCCTACGGCGACTCAGATTTGGTAGTCAATCAAGTGATGAAGGAGTGGGACGTCAGAAGCCCAGCCATGACCGGTTACTGCAACACAGTGAGGAAGCTGGAAAAGAAGTTTGAGGGGTTAGAGCTCCATCACATACCCCGACTGAAAAATCAAGCAGCTGATGACTTGGCAAAGATAGGTTCCAAGAGAGAAGCCATTCCCAGCAATGTGTTTTTGGAGCATATTCACACGCCGGCAATTCAGGAAGATTCTTTTACTGAAGAGCCCCGTAGCCTAGGAGCGCCACAGATCCGACTGAAGTCGAGGTCCCAGCCGTGGTCGACCTGATCATGGAGGTTCTGGCCATTACTCCCGACTGGACAGTGCCGTACAATGCGTACATCCTTAGGAAAGAACTACCAAAGGACGAGGAAGAGTCTCGACAGATCGTCCATTGATCCAAGGCCTTTACTGTGATAAGAGGACAACTGTTCAGGGAAAGCGTGACTGGAGTCGGTCAAAAGTGCATAACGCCAGAAGAAGGTCAAATGATCCTCAACGACATCCACTCGGAAACCTGTGGTCACCATGAGTCCTCTCGGGCCATCGTGGCTAAAGCATACCGAGCCGGATTCTATTGGCCACGAGCAAATGAAATGGCGAAATATATAGTCGACAGATGTGAAGGCTGCTAGTTTTACTCTGACATGTCTCACAAGCCAGCGTCAGCCCTTAAGACCATTCCCCTCGTCTGTCCCTTTGCTGTTTGGGGGTTGGATATGGTTGGACCACTGAGAACTGGTAGGAGTGGATTCACTCATGTGCTCATAGCAGTCGACAAGTTTACCAAATGGATCGAAGCTAAACCTATCAAGAACCTTGAAGCCAGCACCGCTGTCAGTTTTATCAGAGAATTGACATTCAGATATGGAGTTCCACACAGCATCATCACGGACAACGGGTCGAACTTCGATTCTGATGAGTTTAGAGCTTTCTGCGCTTCTCAAGGCACACGAGTCGACTATGCTTCAGTCGCTCACCCGCAGTCGAACGGACAAGCAGAAAGAGCCAATGGCCTAATTCTCAAAGGGCTGAAACCCCGACTGATGTGTGATCTCAAACACGCAGCAGGCGCTTGGGTCGATGAACTTCCGTCAGTTCTGTGGGGTTTAAGGATAACTCCCAATTAGTCAACTGGACGAACTCCTTTCTTCTTGGTCTATGGAGCCGAAGCTGTTCTGCCAAGTGACCTGCTCCACAACGCACCCCGAGTCAAGCTCTTCTCCGAAGAGGAAGCAGAGAAGGCCCGACAAGATTCAGTCGATCTCTTAGAGGAGGAAAGAGAGATGGCCTTGATCCGGTCGACCATTTATCAGCAAGACTTGCGTCGATTCCACGCCAGAAATGTGAGGGGTCGAGCCTTTCAAGAGGGAGACCTGGTTCTTCGAGTGGATCAACAGAAACCGCACAAGCTCGCCCCGGCTTGGGAAGGCCCCTTCATCATCACCAAAGTTCTCCACAATGGAGCATGCCATCTATACAGTATTGAGCATCAGAAAGACGAGCCACGGGCTTGGAACGCGGAGCTGCTCCGCCCCTTTTATACTTAAGCACTCATTCGAATAAAATGTAATAAGAAGTACCTTTGTAATTTGTTCGTCAAAGATAAGAGCTTTTCAGTCTTCTCGCATGATTGTTGTTGCTTTTATTTACCTTTGAAATCCCCCAGTGGGTGGGCTTAGCCACGAATCCGTTTCGCCTAAGTTCGAAAGAAAATCCTACCGAGTGATGGGTAAGCCTCTCACTCGGGAGGCTTAGCCGCGAATCCGTTTCGCCTAAGTTTGTAAAATCCTACCGAGTGGTGAGCAATCCTCCCACTCGGGGGCTTAGCTGCAGTCCAGTACTCGCCTAAGTTCTCTCACTCGGAGACTTAGCTGCAGTCCGGTACTTGCCTAAGTTTGAAAAAATCCTACCGAGTGGAGAGCAACCCTCCCACTTGGGGGCTTAGCTGCAGTCCAGTACTCGTCTAAGTTCTCTCACTCGGAGGCTTAGTTGCAGTCCGGTGCTCGCCTAAGTTTGAAAAAATCCTACCGAGTGGAGAGCAACCCTCCCACTCGGGGGCTTAGCTGCAGTCCAG
>NC_041390.1:607764868-607813464 GCF_002162155.2 Triticum dicoccoides
CCACAAGTACAACGTGCACTCCATCCCTATCCGCAAGGACGACGAGGTGCAGGTCGACTGCAACCTTCTCCTTCAGAGCTACGCCACAAGTACAACATGCGCTCCATCCCTATCCGCAAGGACGACGATGTGCAGGTCGACTGCAACCTTCTCCTTCGGAGCTATGCCACAAGTACAACGTGCGCTCCATCCCTATCCGCAAGGACGACGAGGTGCGGGTCGACTGCAACCTTCTCCTTCGGAGCTACGCCACAAGTACAACATGCGCTCCATCCCTATCTGCAAGGACGATGAGGTGCAAGTCGACTGCAACCTTCTCCTTCGGGACTACGCCACAAGTACAATGTGCGCTCCATCCCTATCCGCAAGGACGATGAAGCGCAGGTCGACTGGAGTCGCCACCTCAGAGCTGCATCTCCAGCGCAAAGACTATTCCGAGCAGAGAACAAAGTCCACTTGAAGGCAAAACGCAAGCATATTCGGAAATAAACCAAATTCGGATAAATCCTAAAGTTCCAAGCAGCAAACCAAAAGTATTCGAGCATCAAGCCCGAAGGAGTTTAACGGTTACAGCAACCACTCGGCATTTCGAGGCAAATTTAAAGCAGATTCAAGTCTCATAAGTTTGTTCACTCGGCAGGAGGAGGGCTGGCAGGCTCGACGAATTCATCCAGGTCGATCCCATCCGCGATCCGAGTGGCAGCAGCGATGAAAGTCTCCATGAAGGACTGGAAGTCATGCCTTTTAGTGTTAGCGACCTTGATCACCGCCAGCTTGTTTTCACGAGCTTCCTTGTAGTGGACTCTCACCAAGGACAGCGCCACGTCAACACCACACCGGGCGGAGGACTTCTTCCATTCCTGCACTCGGTTAGGGATCTCATTGAGTCGAGCCATCAAGGATTCCAGGTCATTTTGAAGCGTCGCCCTTGGCCAGAGCAATGCGTCGACTCGTGAGACTGCCTCCTTTAGGCGCGCGAGGTAGCTTGTGACGCTGGCGACATGAGACTCTAGTCGGAGCACGTTCATTGCAGTTTCGTCGCAAACTGGAGAAGCGATAGGGTCCAGACCCGTCTTGACCTTTCCAGTTTCCTCGTCAAAGTCTTGGCAGAATTCTGCAGGCAAAAATTAGTGAGTCGACCGGACAGGATCCGTTCGCAAGCATCAACACAGTCGGTTTAAAAGAAATACCTTCCAGCATAAGATAAAGCTTCTTGGCGAGAGTTCTCAGATAAGCCTCCGTGTCATTCCTCTTGTGGACCGCAGACTCTAGCTTTTCGTTCAGGGTAATTTTGTCCTTCTTCAGACGACTCACCTCTCGGTTAGACTCGTTGAGACAGGACTTCAGCTTGGTCACCTCCCCTTCCAGTGCTTCGACTAAAGCCAGCTTCTGGTCTGCGAGGGTAGTTTTATCTTGGGCTTCTTTCTATGCAGCGGCGAGGTCCGAGTCCTTCTTCTCCAGAGCCAACTTCATTTTCTCTACAAAAGAAGCAATCGGATCAGACAAGAGCTCAAAGAAATGTTTTAAAAAGACAGTCGACAGGCAGTTACCTTCCATACCAGCAGCTTCGTCTTGAGCTTTCTTCAGATTCTGCTGGGCCAACTCCAAGTCGAGGTTGAGTTGCCTCTGCTTATCCTCAAGTTCAACAAACTTGGAAATGAGAGTACAAGACTTCTGCGCAAGGCAAAAGACGTGTCAATCGACAAGATCAAAGGTTGTTCACGTCCGAGTGGATAAAACTTAAAGAAGTTCGCTTAGACCCCAGCCGACTGCACACAGTCGACTGCGGTCTCGGGGGCTACACCCAGCGGGTGCACTTGGCGTGCCCCCGCTGATTAAGACCCAACTCGACCGGTCCGCCCAGGTCAAGTAAAAAAACTGTTCAGACCACAGTCGACTGCCAGCAGTCGACTGCGGTCTCGGGGACTACACCCAGTGGGTGCACTTAGCGTGCCCCCACCGGTTCAGATCTCATTCAACCGGTCCGCCCGGGTCGAGTGGAAGAAAAGAAAGGAAGGTAGAACTCACACCCCTGTCAACTGCCAACAGTCGAGTGTGGTCTCGGGGACTACACCCAGTGGGTGCACTTAGCGTGCCCCCACCGGTTCAGACCTACTTGCCCAGACCGAGTGGAAGAACGCAACTACCAAAGACAACAAAACACCCACTGGGTGCACTGATTTGACGCAAACAACAGGAGATTGTATGGAAGAAAATGTTTCAGATAGCATATCCTAACAGAACAAGGTCAGCCAAAAAGTCTACTTACCTGGACATTGGCCCAGAGAGCAGCGCTGGCGTCATAAGCAGCCTGGTTATTCTCATGCACCGTCTTCATCCGCTCCATCATCACGTTAGCCTGACAGATGGCTTCCGCAGCCGCTTCCGACTGGTTGTTCGGAACAGGGTAGCTGGTGAAAAAGAGAGCAGACGACCCAGGTGTGGCAGTTTGGAGCTCCGTGGCATGGAGTTGGACGACTGAAGGAATCACCGGTGCAGTCGACGGTGCGGAGTGCTCACTCGACAAGGGTGCAGCGAAGGTTACATAGGCCCTGCCCGCGTCTTCAGATTGACGGACGGGTGGTGTTGTTGTTGGCCCTTGCTGAGACATCTTGCCATCTGTTACCTTTTTGCTCTTCCTGGGCTTAAGAGCCACATCTTCATCGTCATCTGGAAGATCGATGACATTGGGTGGAGCTGCAAGACAGATCATTCGACCCCAAGTGAACCACTAGAATGCAATCGACCCAGTAATCAAGAACAAGATCATAAGAGTTTCTACCTGGGTTGGAGGTGACCGCGTCTTCCATCTCCTCGTCTCGGTACTGGAGGGAAGAGGTTCCTGATGTAGCAGCACTGCAAGTGTCCGTACTCAGTCGGTTACGTTCTGTTGCTCGAGTCGATGAAAAGAACAAGTCAGATGATTACCCGAAGATGGTAGGAAGGGCACTTTGATCCTGGGTAAAGCCTTGGGCAGTTTGGAGGAGGTGGCCTTCGGTGCTTTTGGAGTTGGAGGCGGCACAACCTTGGGCTGCTTTGGGGCCTTCTCAATTGGCGCTGGAGAAGACGTCCGGGGGCGCTTCGAAGACTGCCCAGTCGGCGCGGTCGCCAGGTCCGGGGTGCTCGCCAGATCGTGTGCGTGCTTGGATCTCCTCTCTCTGCAAGGAGGCGAGTCGAATTCTTCGTCATCGCTCGAGTCGTCGCTCTCCTCGTCCTCCTCTGCATCCGAGTGCCACTCGCCGCTCTCGCCCCTGCTCGCTCCCTCCTCGACGTCTTGCTCCTGCACTCCGTTGGGCATCGAGTACATGTCAATGAGAGCCTGAAAGAACAACGAGAAAAAGGAGTACAGTCGACCATCAACAAGGTGTCACACAGTGAATCGGAAAGATATTTGGTAAAACAGAATCATACCTGCTCCGGCTGACGTGAGTGGTCGAATGGAATCACCCTCCTAGACCCCCGGGGGTTGTCTTTGTTGCTGGTGATTCCCATCAGCCACTTCTCCAAGATGTCCTCACTGACGTCCTCCGGGTGGATCCGAGTGGAGTCCTCGAGTCTAGAGTACATCCACATCAGATGATCACGGGCCTGGAGCGGTTGGATGCGTCGACCGAGAAAGACCTCCAGCAGGTCCATCCCAGTCACCCCGTCGCGGACGAGTTGGACGACCTGCTCGACCAGCACCTTGACCTGCGCCTTCTCTTCGGGAACCACCTTCAAGGAGGAGGGATTCTCCACTCGAGCCAGGGAAAAGGGAGGAAGTCTAGTCGACTGACCCCGGGTCGGCTGATCCTTGCAGTAAAACCAAGTCGACTGCCAGCCGCGGACCGAGTCAGGAAGGATCATCGCCAGGAAGGTGCTCTTGTTCCTCATCTAGATCCCCAGGCCCCCACACATCTGGATCACGTGCTTCCTCTCATCACTCGGATTGGCCTTTTTGACCGACTGGGAGCGGTAGGTGAAGATATGTTTGAAGAGGCCCCAGTGCGGTCGATAGCCCAAGAATTTTTCACACATTGACACAAAAGCAGCCAGATAGACTATGGTGTTTGGAGTGAAGTGGTGGAGCTGAGCCCCAAAGAAGTTCAAAAAGCCCCGAAAGAAAGGATGGGGAGGCAGAGAAAATCCACGATCGACGTGGGTGGCGAGGAGAATGCACTCACCCTCCCTTGGCTGCGGCTCGGTCTCGTTCCCCGGGAGCCGCGCCAATTTGTGGGGGATCAGTCCCCCCTCCACCAGGTCGTCGAGGTCGTCATGGCAGATCATCGAGCGGATCCAGTCGCCCTGGATCCAGCCCGGCGGCAGGCCAGATCTCGACGAGGATCTGCCCCGGCTGGTCCGCTTGCCCTTCGACTTCGTGGTCGCCTTCTTCGCGCGCTCCAGCGCCACCGTCTTCTCTTTTCCCATGGCGGCGGATCGAGTTCGAGCGAGGGTTCAGCGACGAGAGCAGAAGTGAGCGTGGCGGAGAGGTCGGAGGAAGAAGAAAAGAGAATGGGAGCGCACGGTGCAGAGACCCGGTCCGGTGCCTTTTATAAGGTCATTCCCCGAGTGACTGACTGGTAGGCCCAGACGATCTAAACAAATCCCGCAACAGTCACGCGCGCAGTACGTGGCGAAAAAGGTGATGCGGAGATCGAGGAGACCTGCCTAATCCGTCCCGATTACCACGGCCTCGCCCGTCTGGCGCGCTTCCCAAAATTCAAATCCCGCGAAATCCGCGGAGAGCAGAGCAACTGGTCAGACTGAAAACATCCTCCACATTATCATTCAAAATTCTACCGTGAAAGTTCACTCGGCAAAAACTAAGAATGGACCAAGGCGACTGAAAAAGAAGTTGATGTTGTCTCCTCGGTTCATTGTTCCAGAACAAGTTATACTCATAGCACAAAGAATGAGTCGGAAGTGTTCCCAACTCCTTCCTCACTCAAACCCTGATCCATTCGGGGGCTAATGATGAAGCTATGTACCTAGGGTAGGGTCATGGATTTGTCCAAGATACCCTCCCCAAGGACATCTCTAAAGGAGCCAGAAGCGGTCGAAGCAAAATCATCATCCACTCGACCGTGAAGCTATGTTCCACTCGACAGTATAGAAGACACTCGACTATGCGAACAACCACTCGACGATACAAGAAACCACTCGGAGTGTAGAAGGCCTAACGTCACTCAGGATGACAACGGTCGGTCATTCACTCTGTAACCTTAAAGATCATTTATATCTCTTTATTACTAGCGTTATCAGTAATGCCCTGCCTTTATGTACATTGAAACCTTTGTAACGTGGGCTGGCTGGGGTCCTGGCGCACTCTATATAAGCCACCCCCTCCTCCGGGACAAGGGTTCGCACCCCCTGTAACTCACACGCATATATCCAGTCGACCGCCTTCGGGCTCCGAGACGTAGGGATGTTACTTCCTCCGAGAAGGCTTGACCTTGTAAAACTCGCGTGTACAGCTCCTCCACAGCTAGGATCTTGCCTCTACATTCCTACCCCCCATTCTACTGTCAGGCTTAGAACCACGACAGGGGGTAGGCGCGCCCCCTACCTCATGGCCTCCTATTTTGTGTCTTGACGTAGGGTCCAAGTCTCCTGGGTCTTGTTCGTTGAGAAAATCACGTTCCCGAAGGTTTCATTCCCTTTGGACTTCGTTTGATATTCCTTTTCTTCGAAACCCTAAAACAGGCAAAAAAACAGCAATTCTGGGCTGGGCCTCCGATTAATAGGTTAGTCCCAAAAATAATAGAAAATTGGATAATAAAGCCCAATAATGTCCAAAACAGTAGATAATATAGCATGGAGCAATCAAAAATTATAGATAAGTTGGAGACGTATCAAGCATCCCCAAGCTTAATTCCTGCTCGTCCTCGAGTAGGTAAATGATAAAAACAGAATTTTTGATTCGGAGTGCTACTTGGCATAATTTTAATGTAATTCTTATTAATTGTGGTATCAATATTCAGATCCGAAAGATTCAAGACAAAAGTTCATATTGACATAAAAATAATAATACTTCAATCATACTAACAAAGCAATTATGTCTTCTCAAAATAACATGGCCAAAGAAAGTTATCCCTACAAAATCATATAGTTTGGCTATGCTCTATCTTCACCACACAAAGTATTTAAATCATGCACAACCCCGATGACAAGCCAAGCAATTGTTTCATACTTTTGACATTCTCAAAACTTTTTCAATCTTCACGCAATACATGAGCATGAGCCATGGATATAGCACTATAGGTGGAATAGAATGGTGGTTGTGGAGAAGACAAAAAGGGAGAAGATAGTCTCACATCAACTAGGCGTATCAACGGGCTATGGAGATGCCCATCAATAGATATCAATGTGAGTGAGTAGGGATTGCCATGCAACGAATGCACTAGAGCTATAAGTATATGAAATCTCAAAAAGAAACTAAGTGGGTGTGCATCCAACTTGCTTGCTCATGAAGACCTAGGGCATTTTGAGGAAGCCCATCATTGGAATATACAAGCCAAATTCTATAATGAAAAATTCCCACTAGTATATAAAAGTGACGAAATGAGAGACTCTCTACAATATCATGGTGCTACTTTGAAGCACAAGTGTGGTAAAAGGATAGTAGCATTGCCCCTTCTCTCTTTTTCTCTCATTTTTTATTTGGGCCTTTTCTCTCTTTTTATGGCCTCTTTTCTTCTTCTTTTTTTATTTTCCGTCTAGAGTCTCATCCCGACTTGTGGGGGAATCATAGTCTCCATCATCCTTTCCTCACTGGGAAAATGCTCTAATAATGATGATCATCACACTTTTATTTTCTTACAACTCAACAATTACAACTCGATACTTAGAACAAAATATGACTCTATATGAATGCCTCTGGCAGTGTACCGGGATATGCAATGACTCATGAGTGACATGTATGAAAGAATTATGAATGGTGGCTTTGCCACAAATACGATGTCAACTACATGATCATGCTAAGAAATATGACAATCATGGAGTGTGTCATAATAAACGGAACAGTGAAAAGTTTCATGGCAATATATCTCGGAATGGCTATGGAAATGCCATAATAGGTAGGTATGGTGGCTGTTTTGAAGAAGGTATATGGTGGGTGTATGATACCGGCAAAAGGTGCGCGGTATTAGAGAGGCTAGCAATTGTGGAAGGGCGAGAGTGCGTATAATCCATGGACTCATCATTAGTCATAAAGAACTCATATACTTATTGCACGCATGCTCCTAGGGGGATAGATTGGTAGGAAAAGACCATCGCTCGTCCCCGACTGCCACTCATAAGTAAGACAATCAATAAATAAATCATGCTTCGACTTCATCACATTACGGTTCACCATATGTGCATGCTATGGGAATCACAAACTTTAACACAAGTATTTCTCAAATTCACAACTACTCAACTAGCACAACTTTAATATCACCATCTTCATATCTCAAAACAATTATCAAGCATCAAACTTGTCATAGTATTCAACACACTCATAAGAAAGTTTTATTATTAATCTTGTATACCTAGCATATTAGGATTTTAAGCAAATTACCATGATATTTAAGAATCTCAAAATAATCTAAGTGAAGCATGAGAGATCAATAGTTTCTATAAAACAAATCCACCACCGTGCTCTAAAAGATATAAGTGAAGTACTAGAGCAAAACTATATAACTCAAAAGATATAAGCGAAGCACATAGAGTATTCTAACAAATTCCAAATCATGTATGTCTCTCTCAAAAGGTGTGTACAGCAAGGATGATTGTGGTAAACTAAAAAGTAAAGACTCAAATCATACAAGATGCTCCAAGCAAAACACATATCATGTGGTGAATAAAAATATAGCTCCAAGTAAAGTTATCGATAGAAGTAGACGAAAGAGGGGATGCCTTCCGGGGCATCCCCAAGCTTTGGCTTTTAGGTGTCCTTAGATTATCTTGGGGGTGCCATGGTCATACCCAAGCTTAGGCTCTTGCCACTCCTTGTTCCATAATCCATCAAATCTTTACCCAAAACTTGAAAACTTCACAACACAAAACTCAAAGTAGAAAATTCGTGAGCTCCGTTAGCGAAAGAAAACAAAAGACCACTTCAAGGTACTGTAATGAACTCATTATTTATTTATATTGGTGTTAAACCTAATGTATTCCAACTTCTCTATGGTTTATAAACTATTTTATTAGCCATAGATTCATCAAAATAAGCAAACAACACACGAAAAACAGAATCTGTCAAAAAACAGAACAGTCTGTAGTAATCTGTAGCTAGCGCAAGATCTGGAACCCCAAAAATTCTAAAATAAATTGCTGGACGTGAGGAATTTATATATTAATCATCTGAAAAAGTAATTAACTAAATATCACTTTTTAAATAAAAATGGCAGCAGTTTTCGTGAGCGCTAAAGTTTCTGTTTTTTACAGCAAGTGTAACAAGACTTTCCCCAAGTCTTCCCAACGGTTCTACTTGGCACAAACACTAATTAAACACAAAAAACTCACACAACCTAAACATAGGCTAGATAAATTATTTATTACTAAACAGTAGCAAAAAGCAAGGAATAAAAATAAAATTGGGTTGCCTCCCAACAAGCACTATCGTTTAACGCCCCTAGCTAGGCATAACAAGCAAGGATAGATCTAGGTATTGTCATATTTGGTAGGAAATCCATAAGTGGCTCTCATAATAGATTCATAAGGTAATTTAATTTTCTTTCTAGGAAAGTGTTCCATGCCTTTCCTTAATGGAAATTGGAATCTAATATTTCCTTCCTTCATATCAATAATTGCACCAATCGTTCTAAGGAAAGGTCTACCAAGAATAATAGTACATGAAGGATTGCAATCTATGTCAAGAACAATAAAATCTATGGGCACATAATTCCTATTTGCAACAATAAGAACATCATTAATTATTCCCATAGGTTTCTTAATAGTGGAATCCGCAAGGTGCAAGTTTAGAGAGCAATCATCAAAATCACGGAAACCTAACAAATCACACAAAGTCTTTGGAATCGTGGAAACACTAGCACCCAAATCACATAAAGCATAGCATTCATGATCTTTAATTTAATTTTAATAGTTGGTTCCCACTCATCATAGAGTTTTCTAGGGATAGAAACTTCCAATTGAAGTTTTTCTTCATAAGATTGCATCAAGGCATCAACGATATGTTTAGTAAACGGTTTATTTTGACTATAAGCGTGAGGAAAATTTAGCACGGATTGCAACAAGGAAATACAATCAATAAAATAGCAATTTTCATAGTTAAATTCCTTGAAATCCATAATAGTGGGTTTAGCAACATCTAGGGTTTTAATTTCTTCAATCCCACTTTTATCTATTTTAGCATCAAGATCAAAAAATTCCGAATTCTTGGAACGCCTTCTAGGTAAAGGTGGATCATATTCAGTCCCATCATTATCAAGATTCATATTGCAAAACAAAGATTTAATAGGGGACACATCAATAAATTTTAGATCTTCATCTTATTTTCATAGGAACTAGAAGAACACGCTCTTATAAAGGCATCTTTCTTAGCACGCATCCTAGCGGTTCTTTCTTTGCACTCATCGATGGAAATTCTCATGGATTTGAGAGACTCATTGATATCATGCTTAGGTGGAATAGATCTAAGTTTCAAATAATCAACATCAAGAGAAATCCTATGAACGTTCCTAGCGAACTCATCAATCTTAAGCAATGTTTCTTCAATCATAGCATTCAAACTCTTTTGCGAAGTAATAAATTCTTTAATATTAGATTCAAAATCAGAGGGCATCTTATTATAATTTCCATAAGAATTGTTGTAGGAATTACCATAATTATTAGAGGGATTACTAGGGTAAGGCCTAGGATTGAAATTTCCTCTATATGCGTTGTTACCAAAATTGTTCCTATCAACAAAATTCACATCCATAGATTGATTATTATTCTCAATCAAAGTAGACAAGGGCATATCATTAGGATCAGAAGAAACACTCTTACTAGCAAATAATTTCATAAGTTCATCCATCTTTCCACTCAAAACATTAATTTCTTCTATCGCATGCACCTTTTTATTAGTAGATCTTTTAGTATGCCATTGAGAATAATTAACCATAATATTATCTAGGAGTTTAGTAGCTTATCCTAAAGTGATTTCCATAAAAGTGCCTCCCGCGGCTGAATCTAAAATATTTCTAGAAGCAAAATTCAATCCGGCATAAAAAATTTGTATAATCATCCACAAATTTAAACCATGAGTAGGGCAATTAGGTATCATTAGTTTCATTCTCTCCCAAGCTTGTGCAACATGTTCATGATCAAGTTGCTTAAAATTCATAATATCGTTTCTAAGAGAGATGATCTTAGCGGGAGGAAAGTACTTAGAGATAAAAGCATCTTTGCACTTGTTCCATGAATCAATACTATTTTTAGGCAAAGACGAAAACCAAGCTTTAGCATGATCTCTAAGCGAAAAAGGAAATAGCTTCAATTTAACAATATCATTATCCACATATTTCTTATTTTGCATATCACACAAATCAACGAAGCTATTTAGATGGGTAGCGACATCTTCACTAGGAAGGCCGGAAAACGGATCTTTCATGACAAGATTCAGCAAAGCAGTATTAATTTCACAAGATCCAGCATCGGTAAGAGGAGCAATCGGAGTGCTAATAAAATCATTATTGTTGGTATTGGTGAAGTCACACAATTTAGTGCTATCTTGAGCCATCGTGACAAGCAAGCAAACTAACACACAAGCAAACAAAAAGCAAGCGGGCAAAAAGAGGCAAATAGAGAAAGAGAGGGAGGATAGAGAGAGAGGGCGAATAAAACGGCAAGGGTGAAGTGGGGGAGAGGAAACGAGAGGCAAATAGCAAATAATGTAATGCGGGAGATAAGGGTATGTGATGGGTACTTGGTATATTGACTTTTGCGTAGACCTCCCCGGCAACGGCGCTAGAAATCCTTCTTGCTACCTCTTGAGCACTGCGTTGGTTTTCCCCGAAAAGGAAGGGATGATGCAGTAAAGTAGCGTAAGTATTTCCCTCAGTTTTTGAGAACCAAGGTATCAATCCAGGAGGAGGCTACGCGCGAGTCCCTCGCACCTGCACAAAACAAATAAATCCTCGCAACCAACGCGATAAGGGGTTGTCAATCCCTACACGGCCACTTACGAGAGTGAGATCTGATAGATATGATAAGATAATATTTTTGGTATTTTTGTGATAAAGATGCAAAGTAAAATAAAAGCAAAGTAAAAAGCAAAGGAAATAACTAAGTATTGGGAGATTAATATGATGAAGATAGACCCGGGGGCCATAGGTTTCACTAGTGGCTTTTCTCGAGAGCATAAGTATCCTATGGTGGGTGAAAAAATTACTGTTGAGTGATGACCCACAAGTATAGGGGATCTATCATAGTCCTTTCGATAAGTAAGAGTGTCGAACCCAACGAGGAGCAGAAGGAAATGATAAGCGGTTTCTGGCAAGGTATTCTCTGCAAGTACTGAAATAAGTGGTAACAGATAGTTTTGTGATAGGATAATTTGTAACGAGCAACAAGTAACAAAAGTAAATAAAGTGCAGCAAGGTGGCCCAATCCTTTTTGTAGCAAAGTACAAGCCTGGACAAACTCTTATATAGAGAAAAGCGCTCCCGAGGACACATGGGAATATCATCAAGCTAGTTTTCATCACACTCATATGATTCGTGTTCGGTACTTTGATAATTTGGTATGTGGGTGGACTGGTGCTTGGGTACTGTCCTTACTTGGACAAGCATCCCACTTGTGATTAACCTCTATTGCAAGCATCCGCAACTACAACAAAAGTATTAAGGTAAACCTAACCATAGCATGAAACATATGGATCCAAATCAGCCCCTTACGAAGCAACGCATAAACTAGGGTTTAAGCTTCTGTCACTCTAGCAACCCATGATCTACTTATTACTTCCCAATGCCTTCCTCTAGGCCCAAATAATGGTGAAGTGTCATGTAGTCGACGTTCACATAACACCACTAGAGGAAAGACAACATACATCTCATCAAAATATCGAACGAATACCAAATTCACATGACTACTAATAGCAAGACTTCTCCCATGTCCTCAGGAACAAACGTAACTACTCACAAAGCATAAACATGTTCAAAATCAGAGGGGTATTAATATGCATATAGGATCTGAACATATGATCTTCCACCAATTAAACCAACTAGCATCAACTACAAGGAGTAATTAACACTACTAGCAACCTACTAGCACCAATCCCGGACTTGGAGACAAGAATTGGATACAAGAGATGAACTAGGGTTTTGAGAGGAGATGGTGCTGATGAAGATGTTGATGTAGATTGCCCTCTCCCGATGAGAGGAGCGTTGGTGATGACGATGGCGATGATTTCCCCCCTCCGGGAGGGAAGTTTCCCCGGCAGTTCAGCTCCACCAGAGCCCTAGATTGGTTCCGCCTCGTGGCGGCGGAGTTTCGTCCGAGAAGATGGCTTCTTTTTTTTCATCAAAAGACTTCATATAGCAGAAGATGGACATCGGAGGGCCACCAGGGGGCCCACGAGGTAGGGGGCGCGCCCAGGGGGTAGGGCATGCCCCCACCCTCGTGGGCAGGGTGTGGGCCCCCTGGTGAATCTCTTCCGCTGAGTATTTTTTATATATTCTGAAAATGTATTTTGTGAAGTTTCAGGACTTTTGGAGCTGTGCAGATTGGGTCTCCAATATTTGCTCCTTTTCCAGCCCAGAATCCCAGCTGCCGGCATTCTCCCTCTTCATGTAAACCTTGTAAAATAAGAGAGAATAGGCATAAGTATTGTGACATAATGTGTAATAATAGCCCATAATGCAATAAATATCGATATAAAAGCATGATGCAAAATGGACGTATCAACTTCCCAAAGCTTAGACCTCGCTTGTCCTCAAGCGAAAAGCCGAAATCGAAAAATATGTCCACATGTTTAGAGATAGAGGCGTCGATAAAAATAAAATACGGACATGAGGGCATCATGATCATTCTTAGAACAACAACTTATATAATTCTTGTCATATGATTTCTTATGCTAGAGTAATAATTCAATCACAATTTCAAGTATGAATCATAAAATTCATTGAAAACTAACAAACTATAATCTCAGTCATTGGAGCAATTGCAATTTATCATAACATAGGAAAGAGTCAATGTATAAGAGCTTCTCAGCAAGTCCACATACTCAACTATCATATAGTCTTTCACAATTGCTGACACTCACGCAATACTTATGGGTATGGAGTTTAGATCGAACACAGAGAAAGATAGGGGCTTATAGTTTTGCCTCCCAACGTTTTACCTCAAGGGTAATGTCAACGGTAATATTTCATGAAAAATCACATCCAATTAGCCATATATACCAGGATCTTTCCAACATACTGTGCTTGCCAAAGGATAAAATGTAAAAAGGAAGGGTGAAGATCACCATGACTCTTATGCAATGTAGGAGATAAAAGTAAAAGATAAGCCCTTTGCAGAGGGAAGCTTAGGTTGTCATGCGCTTTTATAGTTGGATGCACAAAATCATAATGCGAAAGAACGTCACTTTATATTTCCACTTGTGATATGGAACTTTATTATGCAGTCTGTCGCTTTTATTTCTTCCATATCACACGATCGTATAAAGTTTATTTTCTCCCACACTAATAAGTCATACAGATTTAGAGAGCAATTTTTATTGCTTGCACCGATGACAACTTACTTAG
Source organism: Triticum dicoccoides (assembly GCF_002162155.2). Lineage (NCBI taxonomy): Eukaryota > Viridiplantae > Streptophyta > Magnoliopsida > Poales > Poaceae > Triticum > Triticum dicoccoides. The sequence continues at coordinate 607,778,578 of NC_041390.1, forward strand.
AGCAATTTTTATTGCTTGCACCGATGACATCTTACTCAATCCATAGGTAGGTATAGTGGACTCTCATGGCAAGACTGGTTTTAAGGGCATTTGGAAGCACAAGTAGTATCTCTACTTGGTGCGATGAATTTGGCTAGCACGAGGGGGAAAGGCAAGCTCAACCATGTTGGATGATCCATGACAATATAATTTATCTCAGATGTAAGAAAACACAACCCATTATGTTGTCTTCCTTGTCCAATGTCAACTCTTTAGCATGTCATATCTTAATGAGTGCTCACAATCATAAAATATGTCCAAGATAGTATATTTATATGTGAAGACCTCTCTTTCTTTATTACTTCCTATTAATTGCAACGATGACCAAAACTATGTTTGTCAACCCTCAACAACTTTTATTCATCATACCTTTTTCTATGTGAGCTCATTACTCTCCATAAGACTCACATGATCTCTTTGTTTCTTTTTATTGCTTTCTCTTTTCTTTTATTCCCTTAGGATCATGGCAAAATAATCAAGCCCTTGACTCAACACTAATCTTTATTATATAGCTCACGGACTCAATTACATATAAGGATTATAAAGCAAAACTCATGACTAGATCATACTAAGAACTTTTATTCTACTAGATCAAGATATTACCAAAAGGATTGAACTAAGGAAAACGGTAAAGATAGAAGTGATGGTGATACGATACCGGGGCACTCCCCCAAGCTTGGATGTTGCCAAGGAGTGCCCATACCCATGTGATTATGTCCCCTTTGTTGGCGTAGAAGGTGATGGTTTTGTTGATGGCGTAGGCTTCTTCCTTAATTTGCGCTTGAGGACAGAATTTTGGTCCCTTAGGTCCTCGATCTCCTGTTCCAGGCTCAGTATCTTTTTGCATAGTTCCTGCTTGTTTTCCTGCAAGAGGCGAAAAGGGATAAACTCGATCTTAGGTTTCTTTACCCTATCCGGGAGGCTTGAATTTTTGAACTCCACATGCATGTCCCCAGGTTGAGGTAATGGGATTTCATCTTCATCCGAGCTCGTCTCCTACTTTCCCTTGGGTTCATAGTCCTCTTCTTCTTCCGTAGTCCAACCGCAATGCTCCACATCCCCATAAACCTTAGGATCTGCAAGGTAATCAGCCACATAGCTTTCTCCTTCCAAATCCTGGGACGACATGTTGCTCTGTCTGCACCAGGACAGCTCAAAACAATGACAAGAGATATTTACGTGATACGGAAGTCAAAACCCCTGGGAGATTATATAATGAATTTTTACCGACCAAAATACGTGTCGTGTACGAAAACGGAGTCCGGAGAGCGCACGAGGTACCCACGAGGTAGGGGGCGCGCCCTCCACCCTCATGTTCTTCCCGGGCTGCTTCTTATTTTTCTATTTTTCTAAATATTCCAAAACGGAGAAATATTGCCTTAAAAATGTTTTGGAGTCGGTTTACTTACGTACCACATACCTATTCCTTTTCGGAGTCTGAAACGTTCCGAAAAGTGTCCCTTATGTATTCCTCCGGGGTTACTGTTTCAATAATATTGGTTTCAACATTTATGGGATTACCTGAGATATAATGTTTGATTCTTTGACCGTTCACCACCGTAGAATTTGTGCCTTTGAAGTTGTTGATTTTTATCGCATCAGAGCAATAGACCTCTTCGATAACGTAAGGACCTTCCCATTTAGAGAGGAGTTTTCCTGCAAAAAATCTTAAACGAGAGTTGTATAGCAATACATAATCACCTACATTAAACTCATGCTTTTGTATCCTTTTGTCATGCCATCTTTTAACTTTTTCTTTAAACAACTTGGCATTTTCATAGGCTTGGGTTCTCCATTCATAAAGTGAGCTAATATCAAATAACCTCTTCTCACCGGCAAGTTTAAAATCATAATTGAGTTCTCTAGTAGCCCAATAAGCCTGATTTTCTAGTTCAAGAGGTAAGTGACATGATTTTCCATAAACCATTTTATACGAAGACATACCCATAGGATTTTTATATGCAGTTCTATAGGCCCATAATGCATCATCAAGTTTCTTGGACCAATTCTTTCTAGATCTATTAACAGTCTTTTGAAAAATTAATTTGAGCTCTCTATTACTCAATTCTACTTGACCACTAGACTGTGGGTGATAAGGAGATGCAATTCTATGATTAACATCATATTTAGCAAACATTTTACGGAAAGCACCATGAATAAAATGTGAACCACCATCAGTCATTCAATATCTAGGGACTCCAAATCTTGGAAAAATAACTTCTTTATGCATTTTAATAGAAGTGTTATGATCAACACTACTAGTTGGAATAGCTTCTACCCACTTAGTAACGTAATCAACAGCAACTAGAATATGTGAATATCCATTAGAGGAAGGAAAAGGCCCCATATAGTCAAAGCCCCAAACATCAAATGCTTCAATAACGAGTGAATAATTCATAGGCATTTCTTGACGTCTATTAATATTACCAATTCTTTGACATTCATCACAAGATAAGATAAACTTACAGGCATCCTTGAAGAGAGTAGGCCAATAAAAACCAGATTGCAATACCTTATGTGCAGTTCTATCTCCAACATGGTGTCCTCCATAAGCTTCGGAGTGACACTTGCGTAGGATTTGTTCATGTTCATGCTTAGGTACACAACGTCTAATAACACCATCTACTCCTTCTTTATGAAGATGTGGGTCATCCCAAAAGTAATGCCTCAAATCATAGAAGAACTTTTTCTTTTGCTGGTATGTGAAACTAGGTGGTATAAACTTAGCAACAATGTAATTAGCATAATCAGCATACCATGGAGCAGTATGAGAAGCATTTATGACATTTAATTGCTCATCAGGGAAGCTATCATCAATAGGAAGTGGGTCATCAAGCACATTTTCTAACCTAGACAAGTTGTCTGCAATGGGGTTCTCAGCTCCCTTTCTATCAACAATATGTAAGTCAAATTCTTGTAGCAAGAGAACCCATCTAATAAGTCTAGGTTTAGCATCTTTCTTTTCCATGAGATATTTAATAGCAGCATGATCAGTGTGAATAGTTACTTTAGAATCAAAAATATAAGGTCTGAACTTATCACAAGCAAATACAACTGCTAAGAATTCTTTTTCAGTGGTAGCATAATTTCTTTGAGCATTGTCTAGTGTTTTACTAGCATATTGAATAACATTTAATTTCTTATCAACTCTTTGCCCTAGAACAGCACCTATAGCATAATCACTAGCATCACACATAATTTCAAAGGGTAAATTCCAATCAGGTGGCTGAATAATAGGTGCAGAGATCAATGCTTTCTTAAGAATTTCAAATGCTTCTACACAATCATCATCAAAGACAAATGGTATATCTTTTTGTAATAAATTAGTCAGAGGCCGAGAAATTTTTGAGAAGTCCTTAATGAACCTCCTATAAAATCCGGCGTGACCAAGGAAACTTCTTATACCTTTGATGTCCTTGGGGCATGGCATCTTTTCAATAGCATCAATCTTGGCTTTATCAACTTCAATACCTCTTTCAGAAACATTGTGCCCCAAGACAATGCCTTCATTAACCATAAAGTTGCACTTTTCCCAATTCCAGACAAGATTAGTTTCTTCACATATCTACAAAACTCGATCAAGGTTGCTCAAGCAATCATCAAAAGAAGATCCATAGACGGAGAAATCGTCCATGAAAACCTCACAAATCTTTTCACAAAAGTCAGAGAATATAGCCATCATGCATCTTTGAAAGGTAGCAGGTGCATTACATAGACCAAAAGGCATACATCTATAAGCAAAATTACTAAAAGGGCAAGTAAAAGTAGTCTTTGATTGATCTTTGGCGGACACATGTATTTGAGAGAAACCAGAATAACCATCTAGAAAGCAAAAATGTGTATGTTTGGATAATCTTTCTAGCATTTGATCGATAAAAGGTAAGGGGTAACGATCCTTTTTAGTTGCCTTATTTAATTTGCGGAAATCAATTACCATCCTATAACCTGTAATAATTCTTTGAGGAATCAGTTCATCTTTATCATTAGGAATGACAGTAATACCTCCCTTCTTATGGACACAATGGATAGGACTTACCCACTGACTATCAGCAATGGGATAGATTATACCTGCCTCAAGGAGCTTTAGTATTTCCTTTCTTACCACTTCTTTCATTTTAGGATTCAGCCGTCGTTGATGATCACGAACTGGTTTAGCATCTTCTTCCAAATTAATTTTATGTTGACATAGAGTGGGACTAATGCCCTTAAGATCATCAAGAGTATACCCAATAGCAGCATGGTGCTTCTTCAGAGTTTTCAATAATCTCTCTTCATCATGCTCTGAAAGGTTAGCACTAATAATAATAGGATTTATCTTTTTCTCATCAAGATAAGCATATTTAAGAGTATCAGGCAGCGTTTAAGCTCAAACACGGGATCTCCCTTGGGTGGAGGAGGATCCCCTAAGATTTCAACAGGCAAATTGTGTTCCAGAATAGGTTCCTGTTTAAAGAATACTTCATCTATTTCCCTTCTTTCATTCATAAACATATCATTTTCATGGTCTAGCAAATATTTTTCTAAAGGATCACTAGGAGGTACGGCAATAGAAGCAAGACCAATAATTTCATCCTTACTAGGTAATTCTTCTTCATGGTGTTTTCTACTAAATTTAAAGAAATTAAATTCATGAGACATATCATCTAAACCGATAGTAACAACATCCCTTTTGCAATCTATGGTAGCATTAACAGTGTTCAGGAAGGGTCTACCAAATATAATGGGACAAAAGTTATCTTGTGGGGAACCAAGAACAAGAATATCAGCGGGATATTTAGTTTTCCCACACAAGACTTCAACATCTCTAACAATTTCCATTGGTGAAATAGTATCTCTATTGGCAAGTTTAATTGTGACATCAATATCTTCTATCTCAGCAGGTGCAATATCATGCATAATTTCTTTATATAAGGAATAAGGTATTGCGCTAGCACTAGCACCCATATCACATAAGCCATGATAACAATGATCTCCTATTTTAACAGAAATAACAGGCATGCCTACCACCGGTCTGTTTTTATCTTTAGCACAAGGTTTGGCAATTCTAGCAGTCTCATCAAGGAAATGAATAACATGCCCATCAATATTATCAGACAAAAGATCTTTAACAATAGCAATATCAGGTTCAACTTTAACTTGCTCAGGAGGTGTATAAGTTTTAATATTGCTTTTTCGAACCACAGTTGAAGCTTTAGCATGATCTTCTATCCTAACAGGAAAAGGTGGTTTCTCAACATAATAAGTAGGAACAATAGGATCATTATAAGTGACAATCTTCTCTTTAACTTTAATAGGTGCAGCTACTTTTACTTCTATAGGAGGATGATATTTAAACCACTTCTCCTTGGGGAGATCAACATAAGTAGCAAAATATTCACAGAATGAAGCTACTATCTCAGAGTCAAGCCCATATTTAGTGCTAAATTTACGGAAAACATCGGTATCCATAAAAGATTTAACACAATCAAAACTAGGTGTCATACCTGACTCCTTACCTTTGTCGAGGTCCCAATCTTCAGAGTTGTGTTTAATTCTTTCCAATAAATCCTATTTGAATTCAATAGTATTCATCATAAAAGAGCTAGCACAAGAAGTATCAAGCATGGTGCGATTGTTATCAGAGAGCCGAGCATAATTGTTTTTGAATAATCATTTCTCTTGAGAGCTCATGATTTGGGCATGAATATAACATTGATTTAAGCCTCCCCCAAGCTTGAGCGATGCTTTCTCCTTCGCGAGGCCAAAAATTATATATATAATTGCGATCACGATGTACAAGATGCATAGGATAAAACTTCTGATGAAATTACAATTTCAATCGTTTGTAATTCCATGACCCCATATCATCACATAGCCTATACCATGTCGATGCATCTCCCTTCAAAGATAAAGGGAAGACCTTCTTCTTAACAACATCTCCGGGTACACCTGCAAGCTTAAATAATCCACAAACTTCATCCACATATATTAGATGCTCATCAGGATGCTTTGTTCCATCTCCTAAAAAGGGATTAGCTAGCAGTTTTTATATCACACCCGAAGGAATTTCAAAGCAGATATTTTCATTTTCAGTAGGTTCAATAGGTTGAGGAGCAACTCTTTGCTCTACTAGTCGGGGTGAAGATACCCCGAACAAGCCCCTCAGGGGATTACTTTCCATAGTAACAAGTGACAGTAAATTTCAGCACAGTATATAAATTTTTCCTTACCAAATTCCACCTACCAAAGGCGCTTCACTCCCCGGCAACGGCGCCAAAAAAGAGTCTTGATGACCCACAAGTATAGGGGATCTATCATAGTCCTTTCGATAAGTAAGAGTGTCGAACCCAACGAGGAGCAGAAGGAAATGATAAGCGGTTTCTAGCAAGGTATTCTCTGCAAGTACTGAAATAAGTGGTAACAGATAGTTTTGTGATAGGATAATTTGTGACGAGCAACAAGTAACAAAAGTAAATAAAGTGCAGCAAGGTGGCCCAATCCTTTTTGTAGCAAAGGACAAGCCTGGACAAACTCTTATATAGAGAAAAGCGCTCCCGAGGACACATGGGAATATCATCAAGCTAGTTTTCATCACACTCACATGATTCGCCTTCGGTACTTTGATAATTTGGTATGTGGGTGGACCGGTGCTTGGGTACTGTCCTTACTTGGATAAGCATCCCACTTATGATTAACCTCTATTGCAAGCATCCGCAACTACAACAAAAGTATTAAGGTAAACCTAACCATAGCATGAAACATATGGATCCAAATCAACCCCTTACGAAGCAACACATAAACTAGGGTTTAAGCTTCTGTCACTCTAGCAACCCATGATCTACTTATTACTTCCCAATGCCTTCCTCTAGGCCCAAATAATGGTGAAGTGTCATGTAGTCGACGTGCACATAACACCACTAGAGAAAAGACAACATACATCTCATCAAAATATCGAACGAATACCAAATTCACATGACTACTAATAGCAAGACTTCTCCCATGTCTTCAGGAACAAACGTAACTACTCACAAAGCATAAACATGTTCAAAATCAGAGGGGTATTAATATGCATATAGGATCTGAACATATGATCTTCCACCAATTAAACCAACTAGCATCAACTACAAGGAGTAATTAACACTACTAGCAACCTACTAGCACCAATCCCGGACTTGGAGACAAGAATTGGATACACGAGATGAACTAGGGTTTTGAGAGGAGATGGTGCTGATGAAGATGTTGATGGAGATTACCCTCTCCCGATGAGAGGAGCATTGGTGATGACGATGGCGATGATTTCCCCCTCCGGGAGGGAAGTTTCCCTGGCAGAACAGCTCCGCCAGAGCCCTAGATTGGTTCCGCCAAGGTTCCGCCTCGTGGCGGCGGAGTTTCGTCCGAGAAGTTGGTTCTTTTTTCCCATCGAAAGACTTTATATAGCAGAAGATGGCCACCGAAGGGCCACCAGGGGGCCCATGAGGTAGGGGGGCACGCCCAGGGGGGTAGGGCGCGCCCCCACCCTCGTGGGCAGGGTGTGGCCCCCTGGTGAATCTCTTCCACTGAGTATTTTTTATAATATTCTGAAAATGCCTTCCGGGAAGTTTCAGGACTTTTGGAGCTGTGCAGAATAGGTCTCCAATATTTGCTCCTTTTCCAGCCCAGAATCCCAGCTGCCAGCATTCTCCCTCTTCATGCAAACCTTGTAAAATAAGAGAGAATATGCATAAGTATTATGACATAATGTGTAATAACAGCCCATAATGCAAAAAATATCGATATAAAAGCATGATGCAAAATGGACGTATCATTGAGCAATTAACAGAATTGAGCATAGTTATGAGAATATCTTGGTATGATCATGTATATAGGCATCACGTCCGAGAAAAGTAGACCGACTCCTGCCTGCATCTACTACTATTACTCCACTCATCGACCGCTATCCAGCATGCATCTAGAGTATTAAGTTAATGAAAACAGAGTAACGCCTTAAGCAAGATGACATGATGTAGAGGGATAAACTCATGCAATATGATGAAAACCCCATCTTGTTATCCTCGATGGCAAGAATACAATATGTGCCTTGCTGCCCCTACTGTCACTGGGAAAGGACACCGCAAGATTGAACCCAAAGCTAAGCACTTCTCCCATTGCAAGAAAGATCAATCTAGTAGGCCAAAACCAAACTAATAATTCGAAGAGACTTGCAAAGATAACCAATCATACATAAAAGAATTCAGAGAAGATTTAAATATTGTTCATAGATAGACTTATCATAAACCCACAATTCATCGGTCTCAACAAACACACCACAAAAAAAAAGATTACATCGAATAGATCTCCACAAGAGAGGGGGAGAACATTGTATTGAGATCCAAAAAGAGAGAAGAAGCCATCTAACTACTAACTATGGACCCGTAGGTCTGAGGTGAACTACTCACACTTCATCGGAGGGGCTATGGTGTTGATGTAGAAGCCCTCCGTGATCGATGCCCCCTCCGGCGGAGCTCCGGAACAGGCCCCGAGATGGGATCTCGTGGATACAAAAGGTTGCGGCGGTGGAATTAGGTTTTTGGCTCCATATCTGATCGTTTGGGGGTACGTAGGTATATATAGGAGGAAGGAGTACGTCGGTGGAGCAACAGGGGGCCCACGAGGGTGGAGGGCGCGCCTGGGGGGGAGGGTAGGCGCGCCCCCGTACCACGTGGCCTCCTCTTTTGTGTCTTGACGTAGGGTCCAAGTCTCCTGGGTCTTGTTCGTTGAGAAAATCACGTTCCCGAAGGTTTCATTACGTTTGGACTCCGTTTGATATTTCTTTTCTTCGAAACCCTAAAACAGGCAAAAAACAACAATTCTAGGCTGGGCCTCCGGTTAATAGGTTAGTCCCAAAAATAATATAAAAGTGGATAATAAAGCCCAGTAATGTCCAAAACAGTAGATAATATAGCATGGAGCAATCAAAAATTATAGATACGTTGGAGACGTATCAGAGTCCTCACGAAAAGTGTCATAATTCCGAAGCCTCTTAGGGGCACTGCTGACTGCCTGATTGCTTGTTCTCCCGTAGGAGTGATTGGGTAACCCTCAAGTGTAAGGGTGATGTAACCTACCACTAAGTATTTCCCTTTGAGAACCTAGGTTTATAGAACCAATAGGAATTATCTCTGTAGCAACTATTGATCAGTACCTGCACACAACACACAAAACATACTTGTCCCCAACGATTCAATAAGGTTGTCAATCTTTTAGTTGCTTCCCTTTTGGGGCATTACTTTGGAGAGCAAACTTGTGGGAGTTGCGTAGGACTCCTCTTGCAACAGTGGCCTCAAATGGTTGGTTTAATTTACACCGAGGCAGTGACTTTTTAAGGCGATGTGGTTGCGGTCCCATAGGACGGGGAAACAATTTGGCATGGCTTGTGGCAATCTTGTGTTGCTTGTGAGGCAGATTTGTTCGCTTGGTCGACATGCCACAAAAGTGATGGTCAACCTTCTTGTCGGGGCGACGATCCCTGATGATTTGGTGTGACGGCTGTGGTTTGCAAGCTATTGCCACCTCTAGAGATTTAGGTTGTATGTGACTGGGTCGGGTGGCTTTGCAGCTCAATAGTGAGTGATGGTGTGCAAGGATAACGACCCTGAGAGTGGTATGTCGCTAGGCCATGCATGGTCTGGTGGAGCAAGTGGCTTTAAGAGGTTATCAACATTAAGAGTGTCGACCTCGTGTCGTGTGTTTGACATGATCATCCTTGATGTAGGCCGCCAACATGTGGGTACGGTGTGTGTAATTTCATGATTTTTAGGCTTCCTGGCTTCCGCGCATGCACACTGGGGGGTCCACTCCTTCAATAGGAGTCACAACTTCTATCTAACATGGTAGGAGGTGGCCTAGTTCGGAGGAACATATTTCACGTTGATTTATGTCTGCAGTTAGTGTCACTTGTTGTGTTTGTTATGCTATTAGTGATAGTGAGCTAGTCCCAAGGTGTTTCAATTCTTAACTAGTCTTGGCCCTGTTTGTAACGGTCTTTTCCTTGTTTTGCGAAAATTATAACCAGACAATCACCTTCTTAATTGATGAATGTGCAAAGCTTTTGGCTCGGCTTTAGAAATAACAATTCATCATCTAGAACATGACACGTCGACACAAAATCCTGACTTCCCTCTCAGATATGTGGAATGGATTTCCTATTGTACTTGAAGGAAGAGTGTGACAAGATGCATTGCAAATCGAGGATGAGTGAAGGTATGTCAAGATATCATCCTCGAAAGAGGTGGTATCATAGACCATGGTGGCATGGTGGGCGTCGACCTCATGTCGTCAGTTCGACACGGTCATCCCTGATGTTGGCCATCAACATGTCGGTCATCCCAAAAATACAAGAAAATTTCCATAAATTATATCAGAAGAAAAGGAGCTAGGAGCCAGAAGATAGGAAGGGGGCCATACGGCCTCCACAAGCCCCCTGGCTATGTGGAACCCCTGGCCACCACCTTCTGATGCCCTTCGGCCTATATTTTTCATCTAACTAAAAATCAACACATTCTATGGGACTTTTCTACCCCCATCCCGAGGCGGAACTGAGGCAAATCACTTTCGTTCTTCGGCAAGCTGATTCTGTTGGATATCCATCCCTCCAGGAGGGGGAATTTAAACCCATCATCATCACCAATACTCCGATCATCATTGGCATCATCATCTCCATCAACATCTTCATTGGCACCATCATCTCCATCAACTCCCTCAACCTTAGCTTTCCGATCTATGTACTTTTACCACAGATCCTTTGTTGAATATAGTTTCTAGTGTTGATTACTCATTGTAGTTGATGCTTAAACCTTTATTGATGAAAGATTCATATGTTCAGATTGTTATTCATATATCCATCTCCACTGATCATGATTCATATGATGTTATGTGAGTAGTCCGTTACGTTCTTAAGGACATGGGATAAACCTTGTTGCTATTAATCTAGTGAAGTTGAATCTAGTTCATTTTTTGGTATTGTGATGTCATGTAATTCTCTAATGTTGATGTACGAACATCGACTTCATATCACTTCACCTTCATGGTTCTAGAGGAGAGCACTATGTGGTTAGTCCATTCATGGCGAGTGGTTGAAGTGTCAGAAATTACAAACCCTAAGTTTATGAACTATTGCGTGAGTTGCAAGTGCTTGGATAAAGGGTATAATCATAAGTATGTTGTTTGTTCAAGTAAAAACATCACATTATCATAAGCTCCACGACAAACCAAATTAACAATGAATGGTAACTCGGTAAAACTTGATGAAAGTAACTTGGTGAAACTACTATCTATCCTTGAGAGAGATTTGATCTCTATAAGTAAAACCACCAGCTTGTCGTTGGTACTGTTGGGGAACATAGCAAGCAATTTCAAAAAAATTCCTACAATCACGCAAGATCTATCTAGGAGATGCATAGCAACGAGAGGGGGAGGGTGTGTCCACGTACCCTCATAGACCAAAAGCGGAAGCGTTAACTTAACACGGTTGATGTAGTCGAACGTCTTCGTGATCCAACCAATCAAGCACCGAACGTACGACACCTCCGAGTTTAGCACACGTTCAGATCGATGATGTCCCTCGAACTCTCGATCCAGCAAAGTGTCGAGGGAGAGTTTCGTCAGCACGACAGCGTGGTGACGGTGATGGTGATGTGATCCGCGCAGGGCTTCGCCTAAGCACTACGATGATACGTCTTCGTCATATCTATAATTATTGATTGTTTCATGCCAATATTATACAACTTTTACATACTTTGGGCAACTTTTTATATGATTTATTGGACTAACCTATTGATCCAGTACCCAGTGCCAGTTCCTGTTTTCTGCATGTTTTTTGTATCGCAGAGTATCCATATCAAACAAAGTCCAAACGCGATAAAAATTTATAGAGAATTATTTTGGAATATTTGTGATTTTTGGGAGTTGGAATCACCGCAAACGGAGGCCCACATAGGGCACAAGACACCAGGGCATGCCAGAGGCCCCTAGCGCGCAGTGGTGGGTTGTGCCCACCTTGTACGTCGGTTGGACCTCTACTTCGGGCACAAGGAAGCTTATATCCGAAAAAAATCGTGTTAAAATCTCAGCGCAATCGGAGTTACGGATCTCTGGGAATATAAGAAACGGTTTTCGGCCAGATCTGTAGAACGCGAAATAAAAGAGAACAGAGAGGGAGATCCAATCTCGGAGGGGCTCTCGCCCCTCCGCGGCCATGGAGACCAAGGACCAGAGGGAGGACTCTCCTCCCATCTAGGGGGAGTCCAAGGAAGAATAAGAAGGAGGGGGCTCTCTCCCCCTTGCTTCCGGTGGCGCCATGCCACTGGGGCAATGATCAGGACAGCGATCTACATCAACAATCTTGCTACCATCATCACCAACTCTACCCCCTCTATGCAGCGGTGTAACACCTCTTCTCCCCGCTGTAATCTCTACTTAAACATGGTGCTCAACTCCATATGTTATTTCCCAATGATATATGGTTATCATATGATGTTTGAGTAGATCCGTTTTGTCATGTGGGTTAATCGTGATCTTGGTTGGTATGATTGTATATTTTGTTTATGGTGCTGTCCTACGGTGCCCTCAGTCTCGCGCAAACGTGAGGGGCCCTTGTTGTAGGGTGTTGCAATATGTTCATGGTTTGCTTATTGTCAGTGTTGCGAGAATGAATGAAACTTAAATGTGGATAGGTAGGCTATGGCGTATGGGAGTAAAGAGGACTTGGTACTTAATGCTATGGTTGGGTTTCATGACCTTAATGATCTTTAGTAGTTGCGGATGCTTGCTAGAGTTCCAATCATAAGTGCATATGATCCAAGTAGAGAAAGTATGTTAGCTCATGCCTCTCCCTCATATAAAATTGCAAGAATGATTACTGGTACTTGTTATCAATTGCCAGGGACAAATAACTTTCTTGTTGACAAAAGCTCTCTACTAAAACTAACTTAGTCGTGTCTTTATCTAAACAGCCCCTAGATTTTATTTATGTGCTCTTTATTATCTTGCAAACCTATCATATCACACCTACAAAGTACTTCTAGTTTCATACTTGTTCTAGGTAAAGCAAACGTCAAGCGTGCATAGAGTTGTATCGGTGGTCGATAGAACTTGAGGGAATATTTGTTCTCCTCGTTGGGTTCGACACTCTTACTTATCAAAAGAGGCTACAATTGATCCCCTATACTAGTGGGTTATCAAGACCTTTTTCTGGCGCCGCTGCCGGGGAGCAATAGCGTGGGGTGAACATTCTCGTGTGTGCTTGTTTGCTTTATCACTAAGTAGTTTTTATTTCCTATTCTAAGTTATTCTCTATCTTTGGTTATGGATATGGAACACGAAACACCAAAAATATTAGTGGTACTTGCTACTCATGGAGATGGGAAATGATACGTCTCCAATGTATCTATAATTTTTGATTGCTCCATGCTATTATATTATCTATTTTGGATGTTAATGGGCTTTATTTTACACTTTTATATCATTTTTGGGACTAACCTACTAACCGGAGGCCCAGCCCAAATTGCTGTTTTTTGCCTATTTTAGAGTTTCGCCGAAAAGGAATATCAAATGGAGTCCAAACGGAATGAAACCTTCGGGAACGTGATTTTCTCAACAAACATGATCCAGGAGACTTGGAGTGGGCGTCAAGAAACAATCGAGTAGGCCACGAGGCAGGGGGGCGCGCCTACCCCCTGGGCGCGCCCTCCACCCTCGTGGGCTTCTCGTTGCTCCACCGACGTACTTCTTCCTCCTATATATATCCACGTACCCCCAAATATCCAGGAGCACCACCAAAACCTAATTCCACCGCCGCAACCTTCTGTACCCGAGAGATCCCATCTTGGGGCCTTTTCCGGAGCTCCGCCGGAGGGGGCATTGATCACGGAGGGCCTCTACATCAACTCCATGGCCTCTCCGATGATGTGTGAGTAGTTTACTTCAGACCTTCAGGTCCATAGTTATTAACTATATGGCTTCTTCTCTCTCTTTGGATCTCAATACAATATTTGAATCTCCTCTGAATTCTTTTATGTATGATTGGTTTATCTTTGTAAGTCTCTTCGAATTATCAGTTTGGTTTGGCCTACTAGATTGATCTTCCTTGCAATGTGAGAAGTGCTTAGCTTTGGGTTCAATCTTGCGGTGTCCTTTCCCAGTGACAGCAGGGGCAGCAAGGCACGTATTGTATTGTTGCCATCGAGGATAAAAAGATGGGGTTTATATCATATTGCATGAGTTTATTCCTCTACATCATGTCATCTTACTTAAAGCATTATTCTGTTCTTATGAACTTAATACTCTAGATGCATGCTGGATAGCGGTCGATGTGTGGAGTAATAGTAGTAGATGCAGAATCGTTTCGGTCTACTTGTCACGGATGTGATGCCTATATACATGATCATACCTAGATATTCTCATAACTATGCTCAATTCTATCAATTGCTCGACAGTAATTCGTTTACCCACCGTAATACTTATGCTCTTGAGAGAAGCCACTAGTGAAACCTATGGCCCCCGGGTCTATCTTCCATCATATTAATATTCCAATACTTAGCTATTTCTATTTCCGTTTATTTTACTTTGCATCTTTATTTCTCTTTATCATAAAAATACCAAAAATATTATCTTATCATATCTATCAGATCTCACTCTCGTAAGTGACCATGAAGGGATTGACAACCCCTTTATCGCGTTGGTTGCGAGGTTCTTATTTGTTTGTGTAGGTGCATGGGACTCGAGCATGATATCCTACTGGATTGATACCTTGGTTCTCAAAAACTGAGAGAAATACTTACGCTACTTTACTGCATCACCCTTTCCTCTTCAAGGGAAAACCAACGCAGTGCTCAGGAGGTACCAAGAAGGATTTCTGGCACCGTTGCCGGGGAGATTCGCGCCAAGTCAACTCAAGATTTGACTCCCGACAACGAGCCATTTCTGGCACCGTTGCCGGAGAGTCTACGCACAAGTCAAGACATACCAAGTACCCATCACAAACTCTAATCCCTCGCATTAAATTATTTTCCATTTGCCTCTCATTTTCCTCTCCCCCACTTCACCCTTGCTGTTTTATCCGCCCTCTCTTTTTCCGTTCGCCTCTTTGTCACTTGCTTCGTCGTTATGGCTAGTCCTTTATCTGCCCCTTTGTCTTCTGAGTTTGAAGTTCTTCACTTCAAACAAAGGCAAGGAGAAAATTTAAAATATGCTTGGTTTAGGATAATGGAATCTTATCGTAATTGCACCCTAGAGGTGAATTTTAGAATTTTGCTTCGCAATTATTGTGTTGGATTAAATATGTCCCATAGACAACTCTTGGATTGCATTGCCAAAGGAAATTTTATTGAAACGGATCCCAGTATTGCTCATGAAATTTTAGAGGGAATAGTGGGAACACTACCTCCACAAAAGGGGCCACATAATACCCAAGAAGATACACAAGTTTTTGAGAAGATTTGCGAAGTAACGAAAATTTTACAAGAATCTCTTGAACCTCTCAAGAGTGTTAGCGGAAGTGTCAGCAACCTCTCAAGAGTAACGAAATACGCGGTTGGATTCTTTAGATCTAAAAATTTCCAAATATTAAGGGAAGTGTCAGCAACCTCCCATATTCGAGCATGACTCCGCTAAGAAAATTAAAATCAAAGATGGCAATACCTCGATCTATCTTCGCTTTTATGCATAGCTAGGGGCGTTAAACGATAGCGCTTGTTGGGAGGCAACCCAATTTTATTTTTATTACTTGCTTTTTCTTCCTGTTTAGTAATAAATAATTTATCTAGCCTCTGTTTTGGTTGCGTTTTTTGTGTTTAATTAGTGTTTGTGCCAAGTAGAACCGTTGGGAAGACTTGGGGAAAGTCTTTTTGATCTTTCTGTAAAAAACAGAAACTTTAGCGCTCACGAGAATTGCTGTCATTTTTATTTGGAGAGTGATATTTAGTTAATTATTTTTCAGATAATTAATAGATAAATTACTCACGTCCATCAATTTATTTTAGAATTTTTGGGGTTCCGGAAGTTTGCGTTAGCTACAGATTACTACAGACTATTCTGTTTTTGACAGATTCTGTTTTCGTGTGTTGTTTGCTTATTTTGATGAATCTATGGCTAGTAAAATAGTTCATAAACCATAGAGAACTTGGAATATAGTAGGTTTAACACCAATATAAATCAAGAATGAGTTCATTACAGTACCTTGAAGTGGTTTTTTGTTTTCTTATGCAAACGGAGCTCACGAGATTTTCTATTTAAGTTTTGTGTTGTGAAGTTTTCAAGTTTTGGGTAAAGATTTGATGGATTTTGGAACAAGGAGTGGCAAGAGCCTAAGCTTGGGGATGCCCATGGCACCCCAAGGTAAAATTCAAGGACACCAAAAAGCCTAAGCTTGGGGATGCCCCGGAAGGCATCCCCTCTTTCGTCTTTGTCTATCGGTAACTTTACTTGGAGCTATATTTTTATTCACCACATGATATGTGTTTTGCTTGGAGCGTCTTGTATGATTTGAGTCTTTTATTTTTAATTTACCACAATCATCCTTGCTGTACACACCTTTTGAGAGAGACTCACATGATTTGAAATTTACTAGAATACTCTATGTGCTTCACTTATATCTTTTGAGCCATATAGTTTTTGCTCTAGTGCTTCACTTATACCTTTTAGAGCACGGCGGTGGTTTTATTTTATAGAAATAGTTGATCTCTCATGCTTCACTTATATTATTTTGAGAGTCCTTTAGAACAACATGGAAATTTTCTTTTAGGAATAATATAAAAACTTTCATAGAAAGTGCATTGAATACTATGAGAAGTTTGATACTTGATAATTGTTTTGAGATATGGAGATGGTGATATTAGAGTCATGCTAGTTGAGTAGTTGTGAATTTGAGAAATACTTGTGTTGAAGTTTGTGATTCCCGTAGCATGCACGTATGGTGAACCGTTATGTGACGAAGTCGGAGCATGATTTATTTATTGATTGTCTTCCTTATGAGTGGTGGTCGGCGACGAGCAATGGTCTTTTCCTACCAATCTATCCCCCTAGGAGCATGCGCGTAATACTTTGTTTCGATAACTAATAGATTTTTGCAATAAGTATGTGAGTTCTTTATGACTAATGTTGAGTCCATAGATTATACGCACTCTCACCCTTCCACCATTGCTAGCCTCTCTAATACCGCACACTTTTCGCCGGTATCATACACCCACCATATACCTTCCTCAAAACAGCCACCATACCTATCTATTATGGCATTTCCATAGCCATTCCGAGATATATTGCCACGCAAGTTTCCACCGTTCCGTTATTATGACACGCTTCATCATTGTCATATTGCTTAAATGTTCATGTAGTTGACATCGTATTTATGGCAAAGCCACCGTTCATAATTCTTCATACATGTCACTCATGCATCATTGCACATCCTAGTACACCGCCGGAGGCATTCACATAGAGTCATATTTTGTTCTAAGTATCAAGTTGTAATTATTGAGTTGTAAGTAAATAAAGTATGATGATCATCATTATTAGAGCATTGTCCCAAGTGAGGAAAGGATGATGGAGACTATGATTCCCCCACAAGTCGGGATGAGACTCCGAAGGAAAAAAAAGAAAAGGCCATAAAAAAGGGAGAAGGCCCAAAAAAATGAGAGAAAAAGAGAGAAGGGACAATGCTACTATCCTTTTTCCACACTTGTGCTTCAAAGTAGCACCATGATCTTCATGATAGAGAGTCTCCTATGATATCACTTTCATATACTAGTGGGAATTTTTAATTATAGAACTTGGCTTGTATATTCCAATGATGGGCTTCCTCAAAATGCCCTAGGTCTTCATGAGCAAGCAAGTTGGATGCACACCCACTTAGTTCTTTTGTTGAGCTTTCGTACACTTATAGCTCTAGTGCATCCATTGCATGGCAATCCCTACTCACTCACATTGATATCTATTGATGGGCATCTCCATAGCCCATTGATACGCCTAGTTGATGTGAGTCTATCTTCTCCTTTTTTTTCTTCTCCACAACCACCATTCTATTCCACCATAGAGTGCTATATCCATGGCTCACGCTCATGTATTGCGTGAAGATTGAAAAGGTTTGAGAACATCAAAAGTATGAAACAATTGCTTGCCTTGTCATCGGGGTTGTGCATGATTTAAATATTTTGTTTGGTGAAGATAGAGCATAGCCAGACTATATGATTTTGTAGGGATAACTTTCTTTGGCCATGTTATTTTGAGAAGACATAATTGCTTAGTTAGTATGCTTGAAGTATTATTATTTTTATGTCAATATTAAAATTTTATCTTGAATCTTTTAGATCTGAACATTCATGCCACGATAAAGAAAAATTACATTGACAAATATGTTAGAAAGCATTCCACATCAAAAATTCTTTTTTTATCATTTACCTACTCGAGGACGAGCAGGAATTAAGCTTGGGGATGCTTGATACGTCTCCAACGTATCTATATTTTTTTATTGCTCCATGCTATTATATTATCTATTTTGGATGTTAATGGGCTTTATTTTACACTTTTATATAATTTTTGGGACTAACCTACTAACCGGAGGCCCAGCCCAAATTGTTGTTTTTGCCTATTTTAGAGTTAAGCCGAAAAGGAATATCAAACGGAGTCCAAACGGAATGAAACCTTCGGGAACGTGATTTTCTCAACAAACATAATCCAGGAGACTTGGAGTGGGCGTCAAGAAACAATCGAGGAGGCCATGAGGCAGGGGCACGCCTACCCCCCTGGGCGCACCCTCCACCCTCGTGGGTCCCTCGTTGCTCCACCGACGTACTTCTTCCTCCTATATATATCCACATACCCTCCAAACATCCAGGAGCACCACGAAAACCTAATTCCACCGCCGCAACCTTCTGTACCCAAGAGATCCCATCTTGGGGCCTTTTCCGAAGCTCCGCTGGAGGGGGCATTGATCACGGAGGGCCTCTACATCAACTCCATGGCCTCTCCGGTGATGTGTGAGTAGTTTACTTCAGACCTTCGGGTCCATAGTTATTAGCTAGATGGCTTCTTCTCTCTCTCTCTTTGGATCTCAATACAAAGTTCTCCTCGATCTTCTTGGAGATCTATTCGATGTAATCTTCTTTTGCGGTGTGTTTGTCGAGATCCGATGAATTGTGGGTTTATGATCAAGTTTATCTATGAACTATATTTGAATCTCCTCTGAATTCTTTTATGTATGATTGGTTTATCTTTGCAAGTCTCTTCGAATTATCAATTTGGTTTGGCCTACTAGATTGATCTTTCTTGCAATGGGAGAAGTGCTTAGCTTTGGGTTCAATCTTGCGGTGTCCTTTCCCAGTGAAAGCAGGGGCAGCAAGGCACGTATTGTATTGTTGCCATCGAGGATAAAAAGATGGGGTTTATATCATATTGCATGAGTTTATCCCTCTACATCATGTCATCTTACTTAAAGCATTACTCTGTTCTTATGAACTTAATACTCTAGATGCATGCTGGATAGCGGTCGATGTGTGGAGTAATAGTAGTAGATGCAGAATCGTTTCGGTCTACTTGTCACGGACGTGATGCCTATATACATGATCATACCTAGATATTCTCATAACTATGCTCAATTCTATCAATTGCTCGACAGTAATTCGTTTACCCACCGTAATACTTATGCTCTTGAGAGAAGCCACTAGTGAAACCTATGGCCCCCGGGTCTATCTTCCATCATATTATTCTTCCAATACTTAGCTATTTCTATTGCCGTTTATTTTACTTTGCATCTTTATTTCTCTTTATCATAAAAATACCAAAAATATTATCTTATCATATCTATCAGATCTCACTCTCGTAAGTCACCATGAAGGGATTGACAACCCCTTTATCGCGTTGGTTGCGAGGTTCTTGTTTGTTTGTGTAGGTGCGTGGGACTCGAGCGTGATCTCCTACTTGATTGATACCTTGGTTCTCAAAAATTGAGGGAAATACTTACGCTACTTTACTGTATCACCCTTTCCTCTTTAAGGGAAAACCAACGCAGTGCTCAAGAGGTAGCAGGAACCTCCTAAAACCCTCGATGCTCGTTATGTGAAAAATAGTATGCACTACTTTGATAATCCTAAGAAAACCGCATTCAACTATATAATGGGAGTAACGTTGGATCAATGTGAATACTTTAGGGATTATCGCTTGACACAAAAAGGGAAACTATTATGGGATCAAATTCATATGTTGCATTGGTATGCTTGGAATTTATGCCAGAGATATGATTATACTTGTTGCTCTAGGATGAATGCTCCACATATTCCCTTTTCATGTGAATTTAATGATAATGAAACCTTGGCTTCTGATGCTAATGGTATATATGATTATTATGATGTGGAACGAATAGAAGAATTTGTTGCTTTTAAGGGTGCTTATGAAATTGAATCTTTGTCTGGAAAGTATGAAGATTTTGATGATTCGTTTATAGACCTGAAAATTTTGCTATCCTTTAATATTGCTATGATAATTATAAATTCAATTCCGATATTGATGAATTTATTGAGAGAGTCTCCGCTGTGCAAAAAGAGACTAATGTTTTGCAGGGGTCTATGAAAGAAGAAATTGATGAAATTGTGAGCTCATTGGATGAAAAAGATGATGAGGAGAGCGAAGGAAGACCGGATTGATCACCCGTGCCCGCCTTCTAATGAGAGTAACCCTCCAACTCATACATTGTTTAATTCCCCTTCATTCTTACCGAAGGATGAATGCCATGATAATTTCTATGATCCTGTTGATTCGTTTGAAATATCCCTTTTGGTTGATGCTTGCTATGCTTGTGGCCATGATGCCAACTTAAATTATGCTTATGGAGATGAACTTGCTATTGTTCCTTATTTTAAACATGAAATTGTTGCTATTGCACCCACACATGATAGTCCTATTATCTTTTTGAATTCTCCCAACTACACTATATCGGAGAAGTTTGCTCATGTTAAGGATTATATTGATGGGTTGCATTCTACCATTACACATGATGAGTTTGATTAATATAATATGCATGTGCTTGATCCTCCCACTTGCAATTATTATGAGAGAGGAACTACATCTCCACCTCTCTATGTTTCCAACACGATAAAATGGCAAGAAACTGCTTATGTTATGAATTGGCCTTTACTTGATGTGCATGAATTGTTCTTGTATGACATGCCGACGGATAGGAAGACAGTTAGACTTCGTCATTGCTTGATATATGTTGCTTTGTTCTCACTACTAAATGCTAAATCATTGTTGATTCAAATTGGCTTTGATATACCTTGGGATCCGGGTGGATTCATTACTTGAGCACTTTATGCCTAGCTTAATGGCTTTAAAGAAAGCGCTGCCAGGGAGACAACCCGGAAGTTTTAGAGAGTCATTTATTTCTATTGAGTGCTTTTCTAAAGTTTAAAAACAAAAAATATAGAGGGTAACTTAAAACTTCACAAAAAGAAAAGTGAAAGTGAGAAGGATGAGCACCGTTGAAGCGGGAGCATGCCTTGAACTTTGTTCATGCCCATGGAAACTTTGTGAATCTTGACATACAAAAAGTTTTAAACAAAAATAACTATCCCCTTGTACAATTCCATTGTATTATAAAAATAATGTGCCAAGATTTGCCTTTAGGATGTTTACATTGCTTGTTGGTTTGTGTGGTGCAAAACCGAAACTTTGGCTGTAGTGCCTGATTTTACATTTTTTACTGGAATGTCAAACGGTTCTGAAATTTTTTGCATTGTCTTTCTATACAGATTGTTTATTTTTCCTAATTGTTTCAGAATGTTTGGAGTACCATAGGTATGGTGAATGTTCAGATTACTACAGATTGTCCTGTTTAAGACAGATTCTGTTCTTGATGCATTGTTTTGCTTGTTTTGATGAAACTATTGATTCTACCAGTGGATTAAGCCATGAAAAAGTTATATTAAAGTAGCTACAATGCAAAAACAAAATATGAATTGGTTTGCAACAGTACTTAAAGTAGTGATTTGCTTTATTATACTAACGGATCTTACCGAACTTTCTGTTGAGTTTTGTGTGGATGAAGTGATCAAATATTGAGGAGGTCTCGATATGAGGAGAAGGAGGAGAGGCAAGAGCTCAAGATTGGGGATGCCCAAGGCACCCCAAGTAAATATTCAAGGATACTCAAGCGTCTAAGCTTGGGAATGCCCCGGAAGGCATCCCATCTTTCTTCAACAAGTATCGGTTTGTTTTCGGTTTCGTTTCGTTCATGTGATATGTGTGAATCTTGGAGCGTCTTTTGCTTTTAGTTTCCATTTTCCTTTCATGCACCATGATGGTATGAGATAGTCCATGGTTGATTTATAGAATGCTCATTGCACTTCACTTATATCTTTTGAGTATGGCTTTATAGAATGCTTCATGTGCTTCACTTATATCATTTGAAGTTTGGATTGCCTGTTTATCTTCACATAGAAAACCGTCGTTTGAAGAATGCTCTTTTGCTTCACTTATATTTGTTAAAGCATGGTCTTTTGTATAAAAAATTAAACTCTCATGCTTCACTTATATCTATTTAGAGAGTCAACAGGAATTGGTCAATTGCATGGTTAGTCATAAAATCCTACATAAAACTTATGGATCACTGAATATGATATGTTTGATTCCTTGCAATAGTTTTGCGATATAGAGATGGAATATGTGCGAGGTACTAGTAAACGGTTGCGTTTAGTAAGAATATTTGTGTTAAGGTTTGTGATTCCCGAAGCATGCATGTATAGTCTCTCGGTATGCTATGATGTTGGAGCATGATTTATTATTGACTGTATTCCTTATGAGTGGCGGTTGGGGACGAGTGAAGGTCTTTTCCTACCAATCTATCCCCCTAGGGGCATGCGTATTAGTACTTTGCTTCGAGGGCTAATAAAATTTTGCAATAAGTATATGATTTCTTTATAACTAATGTGAGCCTATGGATTATACGCACTCTTACCTTTTTGTAATTTGCTAGCCTCTACGGTACCGTGCATTGCCCTTTCTCACATCGAGAGTCAGTGCAAACTTCGACGGTGCATCCAAACCCCGTGATATGATATGCTCTATCACACATAAGCTTATTATATCTTCCTCAAAACATCCACCATACCTACCTATTATGGATTTTCCATGGCCATTCTGATATATATTGCCATGCAACTTCCACCGCTTCGGTTTGATGACTTGAGCATTCATTGTCATATTGCTTTGCATGATCATATAGCTGACATAGTAGTTGTGGCTCAGCCACCGTTCATCATTTTTCATACATGTTACGCTAGATCATTGCTAGAGGAATTCATATAGAGTCATACTTTGTCATAGGTATCGAGTTGTGCTACCTCTTGAGCACTGCGTTGGTTTTCCCTTGAAGAGGAAAGGGTGATGCAGTAAAGTAGCGTAAATATTTCCCTCCATTTTTGAGAACCAAGGTATCAATCTAGTAGGAGATCACGCTCAAGTCCCGCGCACCTACACAAACAAATAAGAACCTCGCAACCAACGTGAAAAAGGGGTTGTCAATCCCTTCACGGTCACTTACAAAAGTGAGATCTGATAGATATGATAAGATAATATTTTTGGTACTTTTATGATAAAGAGAAATAAAAGATGCAAAGTAAAATAAAAGGCAATAGAAATAACTAAGTATTGGAAGATTAATATAATGGAAGATAGACCCGGGGCCATAGGTTTCACTAGTGGCTTCTCTCAAGAGCATAAGTACTACGGTGGGTAAACGAATTACAGCCGAGCAATTGATAGAATTGAGCATAGTTATGAGAATATCTAGGTATGATCATGTATATAGGCATCACGTCCAAGACAAGTAGACCGAAACGATTCTGCATCTACTACTATTACTCCACACATCGACCGCTATCCAGCATGCATCTAGAGTATTAAGTTCAAGAGAACAGAGTAATGCTTTAAGGAAGATGACATGATGTAGAGGGATAAACTCATGCAATATGATATAAACCCCATATTTTTATCCTCGATGGCAACAATACAATATGTATCGGTTCCATTTCTATCACTGGGAAAGGACACCGCAAGATTGAACCTAAAGCTAAGCACTTCTCCCATTGCAAGAAAGATCAATCTAGTAGACCAAACCAAACTGATAATTCGAAGAGACTTGCAAAGATAGACCAATCATACATAAAAGAATTCAGAGGAGAATCAAATATTGTTCATAGATAATCTGGATCATAAACCCACAATTCATTGGATCTCGACAAACACACCGCAAAAGAAGATTACATTGAATAGATCTCCAAGAAAATCAAGGAGAACTTTGTATTGAGATCCAAAGAGAGAGAAAAAGCCATCTAGCTAATAACTATGGAACCGAAGGTCTGAAGTAAACTACCCACACATCACCGGAGAGGCCATGGAGTTGATGTACAGGCCCTCTATGATCAATGCCCCCTCCGGTGGAGCTTCGGAAAAGGCCCCGAGATGGGATCCCTCGAGGACAGAAGGTTGCGGTGGTGGAATTAGGTTTTCGTGGTGCTCCTGGATGTTCGGGGGGTACGTGGATATATATAGGAGGAAGAAGTACGTCGGTGGAGCAACGGAGGGCCCACGAGGGTGGAGGGCGCGCCCCCCTTCCTCGTTCCTTCCTCCCTTGTTTCTTGACGGACACTCCAAGTCTCCTGGATCACGTTTGTTGAGAAAATCACGTTCCCAAAGGTTTCATCCCGTTTGGACTCCGTTTGATATTCCTTTTCTTCGGAACCCTAGCTTAGGCAAAAAAATAGCAATTTGGGCTGGGCCTCCGGTTAGTAGTTAGTCCCAAAAATGATATAAAAATGTAAAATAAAGCCCATTAACATCCAAAATAGATAATATAATAGTATGGAGCAATCAAAAATTCTAGATACGTTGGAGACGTATCCGCATCCCCAAGCTTAATTCCTGCTCATCCTCGAGTAGGTAAATGATAAAAAAGAATAATTTTTGATGTGGAATGCTTTCTAACATGTTTCTCAATGTAATTTTTCTTTATTTTGGCATGAATATTCAGATCCATATGATTCAAGATAAAAGTTTAATATTGACATAAAAATAATAATACTTCAAGCATACTAACTAAGCAATTATGTCTTCTCAAAATAACATGGCCAAAGAGAGTTATCCCTACAAAATCATATAGTCTAGCTATGCTCTATATTCACCACACAAAATATTTAAATCATGCACAACCCCAATGACAAGCCAAGCAATTGTTTCATACTTTTGATGTTCTGAAACTTTTTCAATCTTCACGCAATACATGAGTGTGAGCCATGGATATAGTACTGTGGTGGAATATAATGGTGGTTGTGGAGAAGACAAAAAGGAGAAGATAGTCTCACAACAACTAGGTGTATCAACGGGCTATGGAGATGCCCATTAATAGATATCAATGTGAGTGAGTAGGGATTGCCATGCAACGGATGCACTAGAGCTATAAGTGTATGAAAGCTCAACAAAAGAAACTAAGTGGGTGTGCATCCAACTTGCTTGCTCACGAAGACCTTGGGCAATTTGAGGAAGCCCATCATTGGAATATACAAGCCAAGTTCTATAATGAAAAATTCCCACTAGTATATGAAAGTGATATCATATGAGACTCTCTATCATGAAGATCATGGTGCTACTTTGAAGCACAAGTGTGGAAAAAGGATAGTGACATTGTCCCTTCTCTCTTTTTCTCTCATTTGTTTTCTTTGGGCCTTCTTTCTTTTTTTCATTTTTGGCCCTTTTTTCGTCCAGAGTCTCATCCCGACTTGTGGGGGAATCATAGTCTCCATCATCCTTTCCTCACTTGGGACAATGCTCTAATAATGATGATCATCACACTTTATCTACATACAACTCAAGAGTTACAACTCGATACTTAGAACAATATATGACTCTATGTGAATGCCTCCGGCGGTGTACCGGGATGTGCTATGATGCATGAGTGACATGTATGAAAGAATTATGAACGGTGGCTTTGCCACAAATACGATGTCAACTACATGATCATGGAAGCAATATGACAATGATGAAGCGTGTCATAATAATAGGACGGTGGAAAGTTGCATGGCAATATATATCGTAATGGCTATGGGAATGCCATAATAGGTAGGTATGGTGGCTGTTTTGAGGAAGGTATATGGTGGTTGTATGATACCGGCAAAAAGTGTGTGGTATTAGAGAGGCTAGCAATGGTGGAAGGGTGAGAGTGCGTATAATCCATGGACTCAACATTAGTCATAAAGAACTCATATACTTGTTGCAAAAATCTACAAGTTATCGAAACAAAGTATTACGCGCATGCTCCTAGGGGTAGATTGGTAGGAAAAGACCATCGCTCGTCCCCGACCGCCACTCATAAGGAAGACAATCAATAAATAAATCATGCTCCGACTTCATCACATAATGGTTCACCATACGTGCATGCTATGGGAATCACAAACTTTAACACAAGTATTTCTCAAATTCACAACTACTCAACTAGCATGACTCTAACATCACCATCTCCATATCTCAAAACAATTATCAAGTATCAAACTTCTCATAGTATTCAATGCACTTGTATGAAAGTTTTTATTATTGCCATGTTGTTCTAAAGGACTCTCAAAATAATATAAGTGAAGCATGAGAGAACAATAGTTTCTATAAAACAAAACCACCACCATGCTCTAAACAATAAAAGTGAAGCACTAGAGCAAAAACTGTATTGCTCAAAAGATATAAGTGAAGCACATAGAGTATTCTAATAAATTCCCAATTGTGTGAGTCTCTCAAAAAAGGTGTGTACAGCAAGGATGATTGTGGTGAACTAAAAAGCAAAGACTCAAATCATACAAGACGCTCCAAGAAAAACACATATCATGTGGTGAATAAAAATATAGCTCCAAGTAAAGTTACCGATAGACGAAGACGAAAGAGGGGATGCCTTCTGGGGCATCCCCAAGCTTAGGCTTTTTGGTGTCCTTGAATTTTACCTTGGGGTGCCATGGGCATCCCCAAGCTTAGGCTCTTGCCACTCCTTGTTCCATAATTCATCAAATCTTTACCCAAAACTTGAAAACTTCACAACACAAAACTCAAAATAGAAAATCTCGTGAGCTCCGTTAGCGAAAGAAAACAAAACACCACTTCAAGGTACTGTAATTAACTCATTCTTTATTTATATTGGTGTTAAACCTACTGTATTCCAACTTCTCTATGGTTTATAAACTCTTTTACTAGCCATAGATTCATCAAAATAAGCAATCAACCCAAGGAATCTGTCAAAAACAGAACAGTCTATAGTAATCTGTAGCTAACGCAAGTAATGGAACCCCAAAAATACTAAAATAAACTTCTGTACGTGAGGAATTTATCTATTAATCATCTGAAAAAAGTTAACTCAATAGAACCTTTCAAATAAAAATGGCAGCAATTCTCGTGAGCGCTAAAGTTTCTGTTTTTTACAACAAGATCAAGAAGAGTTTCCCCAAGTCTTCCCAACGGTTCTACTTGCCACAAACACTAATTAAACACAAAAAAACTGAGGCTATATAAATTATTTATTACTAAACAGGAGCAAAAAGCAAGGAATAAAAATAAAATTGGGTTGCCTCCCAACAAGCGCTATCGTTTAACGCCCCTAACTAGGCATAAATGTGAAGATGGATCTAGGTATTGCCATCTTTGGTAGGCAATCCATAAGTGGCTCTCATAATAGATTCATAAGGTAATTTAATTTTCTTTCTAGGGAAGTGTTCCATGCCTTTCCTTAATGGAAATTAGAATTTAATGTTCCCTTCCTTCATATCAATAATTGCACCAATCATTCTAAGGAAAGGTCTACCAAGAATAATAGGACATGAAGGATTGCAATCTATGTCAAGAACAATGAAATCTACGGGCACATAGTTCCTATTTGCAACAATAATAAAATCATTAATTCTTCCCATAGGTTTCTTAATAGTGGAATCCGCAAGGTGCAAGTTAAAAGAACAATCATCAAAATCACGGAAACCTAGCAAATCACATAAAGTTTTCGGAATCGTGGAAACACTAGCACTGAAATCAAACAAAGCATAACACTCATGATCTTTAATTTTAATTTTTATTGTAGGTTCCCACTCATCATAAAGTTTTCTAGGGATAGAAACTTCCAACTCAAGTTTTTCTTCATAAGATTGCATCAAAGCATCAATGATATGTTTAGTAAAAGATTTATTTTGACTATAAGCATGAGGAGAATTTAGCACGGATTGAAACAAGGAAATACAATCTATCAAAGAACAATTATCATAATTAAATTCCTTGAAATCCAAAATAATGGGTTCATTGATAGCTAACATTTGAATCTCTTCGATCCCTCTTTTAACAATTTTAGCATCAAGATCTAAAGACTCTGAATTTTTGGAACGCCTTCTAGGTAAAGGTGGCTCATCTTCAGCCCCATCATTTTCAAGATTCATATTGCAAAACAAATATTTAATAGGGGACACATCAATAACTTTTAGATCTTCATCCTTATTTTCATGAAAACTAGAAGAACACGCTTTCACAAAGAAATCTTTCTTAGCACGCGTCCTAGCGGTTCTTTCTTTGCACTCATCAATGGAAATTCTCATGGCTTTGAGAGACTCATTGATATCATGCTTAGGTGGAATAGATCTAAGTTTCAAAGAATCAACATCAAGAGAAATTATATCCACGTTCCTAGCCAACTCATCAATCTTAAGCAATTTTTCTTCAATCAAAGCATTGAAACTCTTTTGTGAAGTAATAAATTCTTTAATATTAGATTCAAAACCAGAGGGCATATTATTATAATTTCCATAGGAATTGTTGTAGAAATTACCATAATTATTAGAGGAATTACTAGGAAATGGCCTAGAATTAAAATTACCTTTATACGCGTTATTACCAAAATTGTTCCTACCAACAAAATTCACATCCATAGATTTATTATTATTATCAATCAAGGTATACAAAGGCATATCATTAGGATCAGTAGGAGCACTCTTATTAGCAAACAATTTCATAAGTTCATCTATCTTTCCACTCAAAACATCAATCTCTTCAATTGCATGCACTTTTTTACTAGTAGATCTTTCAGTGTGCCATTGAGAATAATTAACCACAATATTATCTAGGAGTTTGGTAGCTTCTCGTAAAGTAATTTCCATAAAATTGCCTCCCGCGGCTGAATCTAAAAGATTTCTAGAAGCAAAATTCAATCCGGCATAAAAATTATGTATAATCATCCAAATATTCAAACCATGTGATGGGCAATTACGTATCATTGATTTCATCCTCTCCCAAGATTGTGCAACATGTTCATGATCAAGTTGCTTAAAATTCATAATATCGTTTCTAAGAGAGATGATCTTAGAGGGAGGAAAATACTTAGAGATAAAAGCATCTTTGCACTTATTCCATGAATCAATACTATTTTTAGGCAAAGACGAAAACCAAGCTTTAGCATGATCTCTAAGCGAAAACGGGAAAAGCTTCAATTTAACAATATCATTATCCACATCTTTCTTCTTTTGCATATCACACAAATCAACAAAGTTGTTTAGATGGGTAACGACATCTTCACTAGGAAGGCCAGAAAACGGATCTTTCATGACAAGATTCAGCAAAGCAGTATTAATTTCACAAGATTCAGCATCGGTAAGAGGAGCAATTGGAGTGCTAATAAAATCATTATTGTTGGTATTGGCGAAGTCACACAATTTAGTATTATCTTGAGGCATCGTGACAAGCAAGCAATCCAACACACAAGCAAACAAGAAACGAACAAAAAGGCAAATAGAAAAAGAGAAGGGGAACGGAGAGAGAGAGGGAGAGAGGAAAATAGGGCGAATAAAATGGCAAGGGTGCAGTGGGGGAGAGGAAAACGAGAGGCAAATGGCAAATAATGTAATGCGAGGAATAAGAGTTTGTGATGGGTACTTGGTATGTCTTGACTTGACTTGACTTGGCGCGAATCTCCCCGGCAACGGTGCCAGAAATCCTTCTTGCCACCTGTCGGTGTCAAAACTGGCGGATCTCGGGTAGGGGGTCCCGAACTGTGCGTCTAGGCCCGATGGTAATAGGAGGCAGGGGCACAATGTTTTACCCAGGTTCGGGCCCTCTTGATGGAGGTAAAACCCTACGTCCTGCTTGATTAATATTGATGATATGGGTAGTACAAGAGTAGATCTACCACGAGATCGGAGAGGCTAAACCCTAGAAGCTAGCCTATGGTATGATTGTATGTTGTGGTTGTTGTCCTACGGACTAAAACCCTTCGGTTTATATAAACACCGGAGAGGGTTAGGGTTACATAAGGTCGGTTACAAAGGAGGAGATATCCATATCCGTATTGCCTAGCTTGCCTTCAAAGCCAAGTAGAGTCCCATCCAGACACGAGACGAAGTCTTCAATCTTGTATCTTCATAGTCTAACAGTCAGGACAATGGAGATAGTCCGACTGTCCGGAGACCCCCTAATCCAGGACTCCCTCAGTAGCCCCTGAACCAGGCTTCAATGATGATGAGTCTGGCGCCAGTATTGTCTTCGCCATTGCAAGGCGGGTTCCTTCTCCGAATACATCACAGAAGAATTTGAATACGAGGATAGTGTCCGACCCTGCAAAATAAGTTCCACATTCCACCGTAGAGAGAATAATATTTTCGCAGATCTAATGTGCTGACTTGTCTTAACAGTATGACGTCATGCCCTGGCCCGGTGATTATTCGAACCGTTCCCTTTAACTAGCCCCGCACATAACGCGAGGCAGTTTTTCGACACGTCTTGTCAAAGCAGAGATCGTGTCCCCTTATTACGGGATTCTCATCAATACGGGCGTGGGTAACCCAACCGCGCCATCAATTGCGGTGCTTGGGGGATAAGCGAGTTTTACCAGGCAAGTGGGGATGCTTAGCTCCATCCGCCCATATAAAGGGATAAGGATTCACCTTTCTATCCATGCCCTCTTCCTCCTTTGCTCATCCGTTTTCGCACACTCGAGCTCTAGCGCCCAAGTCCACACTTCCCACCTCAACCTTCTCCAATCATGTCCGGAGCGGGAGGCAGGTGGGTGGTCTCCTCCGTCACGGAGGGAGACATCAAGAAACTGAGGAGAGCCGGATACCTGCCCGACGACATCGCGCACCGGCTCCCAAATGAGGGGCAGCTCATCCCCACCCCCAGGCCCCATGAGAGGGTTGTATTCCTCACCCATTTCCTCCGTGGACTGGGATTCCCTCTCCATCCATTCGTACGGGGGCTCATGTTCTATTACGGCCTGGATTTCCACGATCTGGCCCCGAACTTCATCCTCAACATCTCGGCGTTTATCGTTGTGTGCGAGGCCTTCCTCCGCATCAAACCCCACTTTGGCTTATGGCTGAAGACCTTCAATGCCAAGCCGAAGGTGGTGGACGGCCGCCAGGCGGAGTGCGGAGGCGCCATGGTGGGCAAGATGCCCAACATAACATGGCTCGAGGGCTCCTTTGCGGAAACCATAAAGGGGTGGCAATCGGGGTGGTTCTACATCACTGAGCCGCGCGACCCTGTATGGGCAGCGGCCCCCGAGTTCCGATCTGGCATCCCCACGTGGCTCACCTCCTGGAAAGAGAAGGGCCTGTCCGGGGGTAGTTCGGAAGAGCTGACCGGACTCCAAACATGTGTTCAAAACATGGTGAACAAGAAGCTCAAGCTTGTCAACATAGTCCAAGTTATGCTCATCCGCCGAATCCTCCCATGCCAACAACGGGAGTTCAACTTGTGGGAGTTTGACCCGGCGCAGCACCGAACTCTGAACAGGCTCTTCGACACGACTCATGAAGATGCCTAGAGGGTGCTGTTCAAAAGTGCCGAGGTCCCCCCTCCTATTATTGAGGATCGCGGATTCAGCGCGAAGCGCCAAGCCAGTGCGGTAAGCTACTTTACCTTTCACGTGATACTTATTTTTTTATAGATTGACTATATGCGGGATCTAAACTCCCGTACCTTTGACAGGACTGGCAGAAGAT
This sequence comes from Triticum dicoccoides, assembly GCF_002162155.2. Classification (NCBI taxonomy): domain Eukaryota; kingdom Viridiplantae; phylum Streptophyta; class Magnoliopsida; order Poales; family Poaceae; genus Triticum; species Triticum dicoccoides. The sequence continues at coordinate 607,810,617 of NC_041390.1, forward strand.
GGCCGGACAGATCAATTGTCCGTCTCCTTTGCCCGAAGGCCCCGCGGATGCTCTTCTGGTGAAGATGTTGACTCCGGCCCCTTATACGGTGCCGGAGAAGACCAAGAAGGCCAAGGGAACCCGAAAGAGTTCCCGACTCTAGGCGTCGTCGGACTCATCGTCCGATGACTCTGCGACACACTCTTCCCCCGAAGACGAGGAAGAAGAAGAAGAAGATGCTCCCCCACCGACTGGGGTAGACAGGAAAAGGAAGGCCGCCCCAACTGGGGGGCCGAAGGGTCCAAGAAGGGAAGGACTCTCCTTCCAGACAGCTCCATCGCCGCCGACGAAGGCGAAGACGAGTGGTTGCCCAGGGCCAAGCCCCCGGGGAGATCGTAAGTATTCAAATACCAGAGTAACCCATAGGATTCCTTTGTCGCACTGCTTTCCCTAACGCCGAACACAATTATGCAGGCCGCCATGAGCCAGTATCGTCGGACGGCTCCTTGGGCTTGTCGGACATGGACAGTGATCCAGTCCCGACCGCCACCTCCCCTCATGCTGCCGACGACGCCGAGGTGTTGTCTCAAGAGGCACCGGATCGAGGGGAGACAGTCCCGGAGGCGCCTCAAGGCGACCTTCCGAACTCCGGGAGCCGAGGGGACGGGGCCCTGAGAGCTCCGAGTTCGGCCCTCAGTTGAACACCGCGTCGGAACCTCCAGCGGTTCCAGGCTCAGGCAGGCGGCCTCCTTCTAAGAGGGGCAAGACACATGTGCCGGTGACCTCTGTCCATCCAGAGGCGCCAGACAATCTGCTGGAAGCACTTCGCAGCGCTTCCATCGACGAGGAGCACCGCACTATCATGAGTGCGGTGATCCAGAAGGTTCAGTCCGCCAAGAGCGGATTGACTGAAGCCTGTGCCAGCCTTCTAACAGGCTTCGAGGTAAGTGTTTTAAAATGTAGTAGAAATATTACCGCATAGACAGTAGCCCCTAATGCTTTGTTCGGTGTTCACAAAGAAAAGCCGAACAGAGGATCAACTAATATCGCAGGAGTCTAATATAAGTGTGTCAATATGCATATGCAGGCTTCACTGCTGGCGTCCGCCACACTGACTGCGGAGGTCGCCGTACTGAAGCAGGACCTCGAGGGGTCCAGGAAAGAGCTCGGCCTTGCCAAGAGGCAGCTCGAGGAGAACAAGGGTAAGTAATACCCTTGTCTATAGATATGTATATATAAAAGAGGACACGATTGCAAAATGACAGGATCATCGTATGTTTGCCAGGGCCAACGATCGAGGTGGCGACCCTGAAGCAAGTGCTAACCAAGGCCGAAGATAAAGCGGCCAAGGAGCGCACCAAGCGAGAGAAGCACGAGGCTCGGGTGGGCGAGGTGCAGCAAGAGCTCCAGGGTCTCGTGGCGAAGCACGAGGCATTGGAGGTTGACTCAAAGACGCGGGAGTCTGAGCTTTCCACGGCCCTCGAGAGTGTAAAAAGTGCCAAGGCCGAAGCCCAAAAGGCCCTCCAAGAGATCGACGCGATGAAGAAGATAGCGGCGGGTAAGGCTTTCTATATTCAAAGCAATCATGTAAAAGTAAATTACCGATTACTTACCCGGATCCGGAGCTCTTCAGGAGCATTCGCGGATTTGCCCCGCAGTGTGTCCGATGCCACACAATTTTACCAGGCCGAGGACGGAAGCTCGACGGAGAAGCTATTCTGGTCTCAGTATGCTAAGGCCGGACATTCGGTGCCAATGAGCGACCAGCTGAAGCAGATGGTCGAGCTACATAAGGCGGCCGATCAGGCCATGAAGAGCTTTATAGTCCGGTTGTGGCCTGGAGACGCCCTTCCGAACAGCTTCTTCGGCCTGGTGAGGCGGCTTGTAGATGCCTGCCCGCGGCTGGAGGTCATCAAGCAATCTGTCTGCATTGAAGGTGCACACCGGGCTTTCGCCCGTGTGAAATTGCAGTGGGTCAAGCTGGACGCCGTGAAGCTGATCAAGGAGGGGCCGCCGGAGGGCAAGGAGCACCACCAACACGAGATGTATTACGAGGGTGTTCTGCCGGGTGCCCGTCTCATAGCAGACGAGTGTTCAAAAGATGTAATATTTGAATGAGACTTGCTCGTTTTATCCTGTATGTATGAAAACTTGTTTCATATGCACTATGCAACGCTTGTTGGAATTTAAAATATTACCTTCTATTTGGCTGTTTATCCAATATGAGAGATGGCTACTCCTCGGCTTCTGCCCCCATGCCACGAGTGCTGGGGTGTTCGGGATAAACCTGAGCACTCTTGTTCCCATGTTTGGGTCCTTCGAGGGAGGTGCTCAACACAGTGAACAAGGCAACCGGGCTAATAATGCTTTATCACTCTCACTTAGCCATAGAATTCTATAATTTTAAATTTCGGCGAAGCCCCTGGTATTCGGAAGGCCGAATTCAGGGTGTGATACATGCCTTTATGTCAGACAGGGCCGGCCCCTCGCTCTAAGCGGCATAAGTCTTTAGGGACTTGAAAACCTTGCCGAATAGCGACTAGTCTCTCTCCTTATCATGACAGTCAGTTTTAGCTTTCTCTACTGAGGTGTTGAACCCAGCAGAACCGAGGCACAATCGCAGTAGTTCTCCTAGCGCTACCTTAGCCGATAGAGCGGAACATAAGGTAGCAAAACATAGGAGCCGGGAAAACCCAACATTTGACCAAAGACATGATTCGGAGCTGATGCATATAATGCTATAAGTTCGGGGTGCCGCACTTGTGAAAGTGTTCAGACTTTTAACACCGCATTGTGGGGTACGTAAGCCCCTGGTGTATTGGTCGTACCATAGTGTATGGTTGCAAGTCGTCATTAATGAACATATATA
>NC_041390.1:607813977-607832569 GCF_002162155.2 Triticum dicoccoides
ATGCAATAATAGTCGTAATGTCATGCATTGTTTATTAAAAATTTGCGTTAAAGCGGAGTGATACAGATAGTGCGATAAGCAAAGAGTAGGACTATGTCCCTTCCAAGGGCAAGCTGAGGAATGATATTAAATTGAATATTTCACTCGTTACTGTAATCAACCTGGGAATTCCGTGGTATAACGTAGTTGTCTGCCTCCTTGGTTGCTGCATCATGTGTTCGGCAATAGTGTCGTTGGACAGTGTTTCTAGAGATTAAGGTCCTGAAAGAAAAAGAAAATAACCAAACAGGAAGCCCCTAGTGCGGTTTAGGCCGCGTCTTGGGGCATGCCGCAGTTGTGCCCCCCTCCCCACCTGTGCCCATGGTATTTTTAATGTGTAATTATGTACGCGCGGCACGAGTTTCGCCGCTGGGCTGGGATTGGGGTGGCCGCCGTATTGCTACGCGAGCTCAGATCGCGCCAGACGGTTTATTTGCCGATTGCCTCGAGCGCGCTTGAAGGTGTCCGGGCTGTGAAGCGCCGGACTGGTTGATTGCCTTGAGAGGCTGCTTTGCGTTTCTGCTGCGAGGGCTGCGGTGTGCTCCTCTGTTCGGAGAGAGCGCTCTGTGTTTCCATTGACTGTAATAACTCCGCGAGGTCCTGGCATCTTGAGCTTGAGGTATGCATAATGCGGTACCGCATTGAATCTAGCAAATGCGGTTCGCCCGAGCAGCGTGTGATAACCACTGCGGAACGGGACTATATCGAAGATTAACTCATCGCTTCGGAAGTTATCCGAGGATCCGAAGACCACTTCCAGTGTAATTGAGCCTGTGCAATGGGCCTCCACACCTGTAATGACGCCCTTAAAGGTCGTTTTTGTGGGTTTGATCCTTGAGGGGTCTATACCCATTTTGCACACTGTGTCCTGATAAAGCAGGTTCAGGCTGCTGCCGCCATCCATAAGGACTCGAGTGAGGTGAAATCCGTCAATGATTGGGTCTAGGACCAGTGCGGCGAATCCGCCATGACGGATACTAGTGGGGTGGTCCCTCGATCGAAGGTGATTGGGCAGGAGGACCAAGGGTTGAACTTTGGGGCGACTGGCTCCAACGCATATACGTCCCTGAGCACACGCTTTCGCTCCCTCTTGGGGATGTGGGTTGCGTATATCATGTTCACCGTCCGCACTTGCGGGGGAAACCTCTTCTGTCCTCTAGTGTGCGGCTGCAGGGGCTCCTCCTTGTCATCGCTATGAGGCCCCTTGTCCTTGTTTTCGGTAATTAACTTGCCGGCCTGCTTGAACACCCAACAATCCCTGTTGGTGTGATTGGCTGGCTTGTCTGGGGTGCCGTGTATTTGACACGAGCGATCGAGTATACGGTCCAAGCTGGACGGACCCGACGTTTTTCCGCTGACCGGGTTTAGAGCCTTTGAATCCGGCATTGACTGTCGTATCCTCAGTATTTTTGCTGTTAATGCGGCGCTTATGTTTGTTGCGACGTGACCTGCTATTGCCATCCTTGGTATCTGAGGTACCATGGTTCTTTGATACGTTATTACTGCGAGCCAGCCAGCTGTCTTCTCCCACACAAAAGCGGGTCATGAGCGTCGTGAGAGCTGCCATAGATTTCGGCTTTTCCTGACCAAGGTGCCGGGCTAGCCACTTGTCTCGGATGTTGTGTTTGAAAGCCGCTAAGGCCTCCGCATCCGGACAGTCGACGATTTGATTTTTCTTTGTAAGGAACCGAGTCCAGAATTGCCTGGCCGACTCTTCTGGCTACTGAATTATGTGGCTCAAGTCATCGGCGTCTGGTGGTCGCACATAAGTGCCCTGAAAGTTGTCGAGGAATGCGGCTTCCAGATCTTCCCAACAGCTAATGGAGTCCGCTGGCAAGCTGTTAAGCCAATGCCGCTATGGTCCTTTGAGCTTTAGTGGGAGGTATTTGATGGCGTGTAAGTCATCACCATGGGCCATGTGGATGTGGAGGAGGAAATCCTCAATCCATACTACGGGATCTGTTGTGCCGTCGTATGATTCAATATTTATAGGTTAGAAACCTTCTGGGAATTGATGTTCCATTACTTCGTCTGTGAAGCATAAGGGGTGTGCGGCACCTCTGTATTGGGCTATATCGTGACGCAGCTCGAATGGGTCTTGCCCTCTGTGTTCGGCCCGGCCGGATTTGCTTTTACTATATCCAGTGTGACGTTTATCGTCTCGCAGAGTTGTGCGCCGTCGTGATCCGTAGATCGATCTTGCATGCTTTGCTTTGTCCTCCAGTATGTCTCGCAAGTCTGGCGTATCTCCCCATGCCTTTTTATTTGAATGGCGTCGGGGTGGAGGCTGAGCTTTTGGCTGGAATGCCTCTCTATCGCGGCCACGATGTGGCCGATTAGCCGTATCATACGCTTCTTCCTCTAGTCGGGGTAGTAACCTGCACTTTGGGTAATTCTTGGAGGGGTGCTCGAGTTTATATTCCTCGGCCGCGAGGACTTCAGTCCATCTGTCAGCTAGCAGATCTTGATCAACTTGAAGCTGCTGCTGCTTTTTCTTCAGGCTATTTGCCGTGGCCATAAGCCAGCGCTTGAAGCGCTCTTGTTCGATGGGATCCTCTGGTATGGCAAATTCACCGTCGTCGAGGCTTGCCTCGTCTTCGGAGGGGGGGCATGTAATTGTCATCCTCCTCCTCTCTGTCTGCCGCTCTCTCAGGAGAGCTGGCTCCTCCATCCTCCTGCTCTAAATCATGCTGGAGGGGATTGTTGTTGTCTTCGGCACTATCCAGAATGTTATTATCTCCTATGCCGGTATCACCACTTTTGCTTTGGCGGGACTTAGAGCGGCGCCGCTGACGTCGGCGCTTGGGTTGTTTCTTGGAGGGGTCATCCTCCGCTATCTCGTCGCCATTGCCTTCTTTGGGTGTATCCACCATGTATATGTCATATGACGAGGTGTCTTTCCAGTGCCCTATAGGCGCTGGTTCATGTTCGTCTCCTACATTGTCATCCATACCGTCGATGTCTTCGAAGTCGAAGTCGAGCATGTCGGTTAAATCATCAACAGTGGCTACGAAGTGGGTGGTGCGTGGGCGTCGAATTTCTTCGTCGTCCGCATCCCAATCCTGTTGGCCATAATCCGGCCAGGGCTCTCCTGACAAAGAGAGAGACCTTAGTGAATTCAGAATGTCACCGAAGGGCGAGTGCTGAAAGATATCCGTAGCAGTGAATTCCATGATCGGCACCCAATCGGATTCGATTGGCAGGGGCACGGGCGGTTCGGAGTCAGAAAAAGAGTCCGACACCTTGGAGTCACGGGCTGCGCAGAGGATTAGGCTGGTGTTCGGCTCGATCGCCGTTGAGACTGTAGCCCCTGAGGCGGTGTCTAACCACCCGTCCTCGATTGGCGCAGTTGGCTCCGAGCTAAGGGTCGAAGCTGATGCGGGTGCGGCCTCTGGGGTACTGTTCGGCGGCAGAGCTAGGTCATACCCATCGTGACAGTCCGGCGCGCCCGGCTGTGGCTCGAATCCGTCGAAGATCAAGTCTCCGCGGATGTCGGCCGTGTATTTCAAACTTCCAAGTCTGACCTGATGGCCAGGGGCATAGCTTTCAATCTGCTCCAGATGGCCAAGCGAATTAGCCCGCAGTGCAAAGCCGCCGAATACGAAGATCTGTCCGGGGAGAAAAGCCTCGTCCTGGACCGCATCACTATTGATGATAGCAGGAGCCATCAAGCCTAACGGCAACGACACAGAGGAACTCTCAATGAAAGCACCAATGTCGGTGTCAAAACTGGCGGATCTCGGGTAGGGGGTCCCGAACTGTGCGTCTAGGCCGGATGGTAACAGGAGGCAGGGGACACAATGTTTTACCCAGGTTCGGGCCCTCTTGATGGAGGTAAAACCCTACGTCCTACTTGATTAATATTGATGATATGGGTAGTACAAGAGTAGATCTACCACGAGATCGGAGAGGCTAAACCCTAGAAGCTAGCCTATGGTATGATTGTAAGTTGTGGTTGTTGTCCTACGGACTAAAACCCTTCGGTTTATATAGACACCGGAGAGGGTTAGGGTTACATAAGGTCGGTTACAAAGGAGGAGATATCCATATCCGTATTGCCTAGCTTGCCTTCCATGCCAAGTAGAGTCCCATCCGAACACGAGACGAAGTCTTCAATCTTGTATCTTCATAGTCTAACAGTCCGGCCAATGGAGATAGTCCGGCTGTCTGGAGAGCCCCTAATCCAGGACTCCCTCACCACCTCTTGAGCACTGTTTTGGTTTTCCCTTGAAGAGGAAAGGGTGATGCAGTAAAGTAGCGTAAGTATTTCCCTCAATTTTTGAGAACCAAGGTATCAATCCAGTAGGAGATCACGCTCAAGTCCCATGCACCTACACAAAAAAATAAGAACCTCGCAACCAACGCAAAAAAGGGGTTGTCAATCCCTTCACGATCACTTACGAGAGTGAGATCTGATAGATATGATAAGATAATATTTTTGGTACTTTTATGATAAAGAGAAATAAAAGATGCAAAGTAAAATAAAAGGCATTAGAAATAACTAAATATTGGAAGATTAATATAATGGAAGATAGACCCGGGGGCCATAGGTTTCACTAGTGGCTTCTCTCAAGAGCATAAGTATTACGGTGAGTAAACGAATTACTGTCGAGCAATTGATAGAATTGAGCATATTTATGAGAATATCTAGGTATGATCATGTATGTAGGCATCACGTCTGAGACAAGTAGACCGAAACGATTCTGCATCTACTACTATTACTCCACACATCAACCGCTATCCAGCATGCATCTAGAATATTAAGTTCAAGAGAACATAGTAATGCTTTAAGGAAGATGACATGATGTAGAGGGATAAACTCATGCAATATGATATAAACCCCATCTTTTTATCCTCGATGGCAACAATACATTACGTGTCGGTTCCCTTTCTGTCACTGGGATCAAACACCGCAAGATTGAACCCAAAGCTAAGAACTTCTCCCATTGCAAGAAAGATCAATCTAGTAGGCCAAACCAAACTGATAATTCGAAGAGACTTGCAAAGATAGACCAATCATACATAAAAGAATTCAGAGGAGAATCAAATATTCTTCATAGATAATCTAGATCATAAACCCACAATTCATCGGATCACGACAAACACACCGCAAAAGAAGATTACATCGAACAGATCTCCAAGAAAATCGAGGAGAACTTTGTATTGAGATCCAAAGAGAGAGAAGAAGCCATCTAGCTAATAACTATGGACCCGAAGGTTTGAAGTAAACAACTCACACATCACCGGAGAGGCCATGAAGTTGATGTAGAGGCCCTCCGTGATCAATGCCCCCTCCGGTGGAGCTCCGGAAAAGGCCCCGAGATGGGATCTCTCGAGTACATAAGGTTGCGGCAGTGGAATTAGGTTTTCTTGGTGCTCCTGGATGTTTGGGGGTACGTGGATATATATAGGAGGAAGAAGTATGTCGGTGGAGCAACGGAGGGCCCATGAGGGTGGAGGGCGCGCCCAGGGGGTAGGCGCGCCCCCTGCCTCGTGCCTTCCTCCCTTGTTTCTTGACGGCCACTCCAAGTATCATGGATCACGTTTGTTGAGAAAATCACGTTCCCGAAGGTTTCATTCCGTTTGGACTCCGTTTGATATTCCTTTTCTTCGAAACCCTAAAATAGGCAAAAACAACAATTTGGGCTGGGCCTCCGGTTAGTAGGTTAGTCCCAAAAATGATATAAAAGTGTAAAATAAAGCCCATTAACATCGAAAACAGATAATATAATAGCATGGAGCAATAAAAAATTATAGATACGTTGGAGACATATCAAGTTGTAATTTTTTATTTTATTTTAAGTAATAAGTAAATAGAAGTGTGATGATCATCATTATTCATTTTTAGAGCAGTGCCCCAGTGAGGAAAGGATGATGGAGACCATAATTCCCCCACAAGTCGGGATGAAACTCCGGACAATGAGAGAAAAAAGGAAAAAGGAAAAAAAATAAAGAAAGAGAAAAAAAAGAAAAAATAAACAAAGAGAGAAGGGGCATTGTTAGTATCCTTTACCACACTTGTGCTTCAAAGTAGCACCATGTTTTTCATGTGATGAGTCTCCTATTTTGTCACTTTCATATACTAGTGGAAAATTTTCATTATAGGATTATATGCACACCCACTTAATTTCATATTGAGCTTTCATACACTTATAGCTCTTAGTGCATTCGTTGCATGGCAATCCATACTCCTCATGTTGATATCGATTGATGGGCATCTCCATAGCCCGTTGGTTAGCCGCATCGATGTGAGACTTTCTTACTTTTTTGTCTTCTCTATATTTACCCCTATCATTATACTCTATTCCACCAGTAGTGCTATATCTATGGCTTGCACTCCTGTATTGCGTGAGGGTTGAAAAAGCTGAAGCGCGTTAAAAAGTATGAACCAATTGCTCGGCTTGTCATTGGGGTTGTGCATAATAAATACTTTGTGTTAAGAAGAAATAGCATGACAAGACCATATGATTTTGTAGGGATAGTTTTCTTTAGGCGTTGATATTTTGAAAGACATGATTGTTTGTTGGGATGCCTGAGTATTGATATCTTTATGTCAAATTATAGACTATTGCTTTGAATCACTTATGTCTCAGTATTCATGCCATGACTAGACATATGGTCAAGTTTATGTAAGGTAGCATTCCACATCAAAAATTATCTTTTTTATCATTTACCTACTCTAGGACGAGCAGGAATTAAGCTTGGGAATGCTGATAATTCTCCGTCATATCTATAATTTTTTATTGTTTCATGCCAATATTATGCAACTTTTACATACTTTTGGCAACTTTTTATATGATTTATTGGACTAACCTATTGATCCAGTGCCCAGTGCTAGTTCATGTTTTCTGCATGTTTTTTGTATCGCAGAGTATCCATATCAAACGAAGTCCAAACGTGATAAAAATTTACGGAGAATTTTTTTGGAATATTTGTGATTTTTGGGAGTTGGAATCACCGCAAACGGAGGCCCACACAGGGCACAAGACACCAGGGCACGCCAGAGGCCCCTGGCGCGCGGTGGTGGGTTGTGCCCACCTCGTACGTCGGTTGAACCTCTACTTCGGGCGCAAAGAAGCTTATATCCAGAAAAAATCGTGTTAAAATCTCAGCGCAATTGGAGTTACGGATCTCCAAGAATATAAGAAACGGTTTTTGGCCAGATCTGAAGAACGCGAGACAGAAGAGAACCGAGAGGGTGATCCAATCTCGGAGGGGCTCCCGCCCCTCCACGGCCATGGAGACCAAGGACCAGAGTGGGAACTATCCTCCCATCTAGGGGGGAGGCCAAGAAATAATAAGGAGGGGGCTCTCTCCCTCGCTTCCGGTGGCGCCGTGCCACCGAGGCAACGATTGGGATGGCGATCTACATCAACAATCTTGCTACCGTCATCACCAACTCTCTCCCCCTCTTTCCAGCAGTGTAACACCTCTTCTCCCTGCTGTAATCTCTACTTAAACATGGTGCTCAACTTCATATATTATTTCCCAATGATCTATGGTTATCCTATGATGTTTGAGTAGATCCGTTTTGTCATGTGGGTTAATCATGATCTTGGTTGGTATGATTGTATATTTTATTTATGGTGCTGTCCTACGGTGCCCTCCGTCTCACGCAAACGTGAGGGGCCCTCGCTGTAGGGTGTTGCAATATGTTCATGGTTTGCTTATTATCAGTGTTGCGAGAGTGACAGAAACTTAAACACGGATAGGTAGGCTATGGCGTATGGGAGTAAAGAGGACTTGATACTTAATGCTATGGTTGGGTTTCATGACCTTAATGATCTTTAGTAGTTGCAGATGCTTGCTATAGTTCCAATCATAAGTGCATATGATCCAAGTAGAGAAAGTATGTTAGCTCATGCCTCTCCTCATATAAAATTGCAAGAATGATTACCGGTACTTGTTATCGATTGCCTAGGGACAAATAACTTTCTTGTTGACAAAAGCTCTCTACTAAAACTAACTTAGTCGTGTCTTTATCTAAACAGCCCCTAGATTTTTTTACGTGCTCTTTATTATCTTGCAAACCTATCCTATCACACCTACAAAGTACTTCTAGTTTCATACTTGTTCTAGGTAAAGCGAACGTCAAGCGTGCATAGAGTTGTATCGGTGGTCGATAGAACTTGAGGGAATATTTGTTCTGCCTTTAGCTCCTCGTTGAGTTCGACACTCTTACTTATCGAAAGAAGCTACAATTGATCCCCGAGGCAATCGATAACTAGACCGGTAATCATTATTGCAATTTTATTTGAGGGAGAGGCATAAGCTAACATACTTTCTCTACTTGGATAATATGCACTTATGATTGGAACTCTAGCAAGCATCCGCAACTACTAAAGATCATTAAGGTAAAACCCAACCATAGCATTAAAGTATCAAGTCCTCTTTATCCCATACGCAAACAACCTACTTACTCGGGTTTGTGCTTCTGTCACTCACGCCACCCACCATAAGCAAATCATAAACATATTGCAAACCCTATAGCGGTAATCCCTCACGCTTGCACGACATGGAGAGCACCATAGGACAACACCAATAATAAAACATGCAACTCAAACCAATCTTGATCATCAAATAGCCCATAGGACAAAACGGATCTACTCAAACATCATAGGATAGCCATACATCCTTGGGGAATAATATATAGCGTTGAGCATCATGTTTAAGAAGAGATTACAGCAGGTAACAGAGAGGTTACACCGCTGCATAGAGGGGGGAAGAGTTGGTGATGATGGCGGTGAAGTTGTTGGTGAAGATTGTGGTGATGATGATGGCTCCCTGTGGCACTCCGGTGCCACCGGAAGCGAGGGGGAGAGGGGCCCCCTCCTTCTTCTTCTTCTTCCTTGACCTCCTCCCTAGATGGGAGAAGGGTTTCCCCTCTGGTCCATGTCCTCCATGGCATGGGAGGGGCGAGAGCCCCGCCGAGATTGGATATGTCTCTCTGTCTCTCTTTGTTTCTGCGTTCTCAGATTCTTCCCTTTCACCGTTTCTTATATTCCTGGAGATCCGTAACTCCGATTGGGCTGAAATTTTAACACGGTCTCTATCCAGATATTAGCTTTCTTGCGGCGAAAGAAGGGCACCAACCGCCTTACGGGGTGGCCACGAGGGTCAGGGGGGCGCCCAGGTGGGTGGGGCCCGCCCCCTGCCTCGTGCCTCCCTCGGGCACCGTCTCGCGTGGATTTTTATTCCCAAAAATCATATATATTCCAAAAAAATCTCCGTTAGTTTTTATCCCATGTGGACTCTGTTTGATATGGATATTCTGCAAAACAAAAAACATGCAACAAATAGGAACTGGCACTGGGCACTGGATCAATATGTTAGTCCCAAAAATAGTATAAAAAGTTGCCAAAAGTATATGAAAGTTGTAGAATATTGGCATGGAACAATAAAAAATTATAGATACGATGGAGACGTATCAGTTATCACTTGACAATATGACCGGAGGAGTAAACAATGGAGGGGGGCACCGCACACGGCTAAGAAACAAGTGATGTACTTTGGGGTGCCCCCTGCCCCTGTATATAAAGGAGGAGATGGAGGAGGCCGGCCCTAGGGGCGCGCCATGGGGGGAGAATGACTTGGACTCCTAGTCCTATTCGCCTCACCCCCCACCCCCCCATCTTGCAGCTATAGAACTTGTTGAAGACTTCATATCTCTCAACTCGGGCATTTACTTGAAATATTAACTTCAACTCCTGAAACATCTCATATGCTCCATGACGATCAAAACGTCTTTGAAGTCCCGATTCTAAATCGTAAAGCATGGCACACTGAACTATCGAGTAGTCATCAGATTTAGCTTGCCAGACATTCATAACGTCCGAATTTGCTTCTGCAGCAGGCCTTGCACCTAGCAGTGCATCAAGGACGTAATTCTTCTGTGCAGCAATGAGGATAATCCTCAAGTTGCGGACCCAGTCGGTGTAGTTGCTACCATCATCTTTCAACTTAGCTTTCTTTAGGAACGCATTAAAATTCAAGGGAATGGTAGCACGGGCCATTGATCTACAACATAGATATGCAAAAAACTATCAGGACTAAGTTCATGATAAATTTAAGTTCAATTAATCATATTACTTAAGAACTCCCACTTAGATAGACATCCCTCGAGTCATCTAAATGATCACGTTATCCATATCAACTAAACCATGTCCGATCATCACGTGAGATGGAGTAGTTTTCAATGGTGAACATCTCTATGTTGATTATATCTACTATATGATTCACGTTCGACCTTTCGGTCTCAGTGTTCCGATGCCATGTCTGTACATGCTAGGCTCATCACACTATTAGGGAAAACCTTATACACAGAGGTATAGCAGTAGCGTTGGTCAAAACTTGGCGCTAGCGCTACTTAGTAGTAGCGCTTGTTACAAAACTACGCTACAACCATTGTTTTAGTAGTAGGGCGTCTCCACAGAAAAGCGCTACTACTAAAATTCCCTCACTAATGACGGTAGGCTAGGAATAGTAGTAGCAGTTCACCCAGAAGCACGCTACTGCTAAAAACTTTGTAGCAGCGCGTTTATGCTATAGAGCGCTACTGCTATGAAAAAGAAAATAAATAGAAAAATAAGTAGAAAAGTAAATGAAAATGAAAGAAATAGAAAAAGGAGAAATGAAAAAAAGAAAATGTAAAGAAAACAAAAGAAAAATAAAAATAAAACAGAAAGGAATAGTTGTAGCGCGTTTCTCTGGAACACGCTATAGCTATCTTAGCTATAGCGCGTTTTGGCAAAACACGCTACTGCTAGTTTGACTCAAATCCCGGCAGCCCGGGCTCAAAATTTCGCTAAGTCCTTTCCCCCCTCTCTACTCCCAGCCCCCTGTCCCCCAACTGCTCCATCGCCGCTGTCGCCCTGCCGCCTTCGACCACACCGCCACCGCCCGAGGCCGCCTTCGACCACACCGCCGCCGCCCGAGGCCGCCCTCGACCTCACAGCCGCCGCCGGAGGCCATCGTCGACCTCACTGTCGCCTCCCTCGAGCTCACCGCCTCCGCCCTCGACCTCACCGCCGCCGCCCGAGCCAGAGCCTGCCCTCGCCGTCGACCGTAAGGCTCTGCCTCTCCTGTCCCCTACCCTCCTCTCTCTCTCTCTGCTAGGGCAATTCATATATATGTTGATATTGTGTTCCTATGAACCCTAGATTTTTTTTAGGGTAGTAGGCATTTTATAGCATTTAGGAAAAATGATTAGCAATTTTTTAGGAAATTAGCTAGGGCAATTTTTATGAAAATTCCTAAACAGTAATTCCATTTAGCTTTAAACTAATAGAGGGTATATAAATAATAGTAGCATTTAGATTTAAATTAATAGAGGATATAAACAAAAAACACTTAGCTATAAAAAAATATTTGGACTACAAACCTGAATTTGTTCCAAATTTCATTCAAATGAAATTTGAATTATTTGGACTATGGACCTGAATATTTTTGAATAAATTGGGTGTAGGTACTAAGGTCTTGTTGTGGAAATTTTGGTGAGGTCAGAAGGGTTAGAGAAAATGGAGTTCCTAGAATTTTAGCTTTAGATAAAAAACAAAAGTATTTAGCTATAAATAAAAAACAGTAGCTATGGCATTTAGCTATAAACAAAAAACAGAATTGTTTTTCTTTTCAAAAACTTGGTCAAACTAATTGTTGCTATGTAAACAAAAAACAAGACTGTTTTTATATGATATATGTCATTGATGTTCATTTGCATATTCCATTATTGTTAATTATATCTTTTCATTGAAGTGGCCATGTTATATGCAAATTCCTCAATAGTGTTTGCTCATGTTATATCTTTTCATTCAAGTTGTTCGATTGTGCCCAAGTGGCTTTGTTGTTTCCAGGGAATGATGCTGAGTGGCCTATGTTTTGCCGGAATGTTGATTCATTTCTGTTCCGGCAAATTTCAGGTTCTCGATTTGTCCACTTTTCAGCAAAGGTCATGCCGAAATTTTCCATGAATTTCGGCATGACTTGTGCTACAAACTAGGACATATCGAGTGCCCAAGATTTGCCGCACCAGGAAGGAGTCAACATTCCTGCAAAACAATAGGCCTTTTATGTCATTATTCATTTTATTAGGTCTAGAATTAATTGACTAGATTTAATCATAGGAAACATGGCTAGCAACGATGAAGGACAGGGTTCTAGTGATTGCGACGACGTCCACCGGGCGGCAGACGAATTTTTTAGCCTTGCCAATGATCAACCGATGTTGTTGCTAGGCCCACCGGTGGCATTGGGGACTAAGACCGACACGCAGACCGGTGCTGAGACTGAGACCGGCACTGAGACTCAGACCGGCATCGAGACCGGCGCTGCCTCGGGGAGAGGAGCCGGTGTAGAACCGAAAGCAAAGAGGCAACGGCTTCCTAACAAACTCAGGACTACTAGACTGGTGGTCACGGAGGTGGACGACGACAATTTTTAGCCAAAGGCGCACGAGGAAGCACATCGATGCTACGGCAATCAAATAGGTTGCATCGTAGGGACAACCGCCACCATCAATGATGAGAAACTACAGAAGATAGAAAATATGAGGAGCTCCCTCCTAAAGAAGTTTCACCAGATATTCTTGTTCCCGGGCCAGAATGAGAAGGATTATGAAGATCCAGATGAGGACCCGGCAATGAAGAAGATAAACAAACACGCCATGACCAAGTTTAGCGACGCGTTGGCCGCCTGAAAAAATCGAGTGAAAGCAAAGATCATCGACAAGAAGGAACCCTACTCTGAGATTGTAAAGGATAATCCGACAATCACGGAAGAGCAGTTTCAAATATTCAAGGAGGCTTGCGAGGCCGAAGCTGCCAAAAAAAGTCTAAGTACATGAAGGGACTTCAAGAAAGGAACATTGGGAGCCACCACCTCGGAAGCCGTGGTTACGGCGGAAAGAGGTCCAAATAGGCCAAGGAGGACGCGGAAGCCGCGAGTCTGGGCATCCCAGACCCCTTGGCGGATTTCACCGTCCCGCAGGAGCGTGACGTCCTCAGGGCCCGGCACCATTGGGACCCAGTGAAGAAGGTTTACGAGACAAAACCGGTCATTACGGAGTTCATGAAACTGCTGGTAATTTTAGTTTCTGATCAATTCGACTGCACACGTTAGTCATATTTGTAAACGGTCCTTGTGCCTTTTGCAGAGAGAGCAGCACCGGATTGCGGCCGAAAGCGACTCGCCGTCTGAGGCATTAGCGAGGCCCAAGTGGGACACTCCATTCAACCGGGCGTTGAACATATTGAAACGACAACCGGTGGATACTCGACCGTCGTATGGACGCGTGCACGGTGTCGGAGACGGCGCCGCATGGAAGAAGTACTACCGTGAGACCATGGAGGAGAGAAAGGAAAGACGGAGGTTAACTGAAGAAAATATTGACAAGAAGGTTGAGATTGCGGTTGAGAAGAAATCATCTCAGACAGTCGCAACAGCGGTAGCTGCCACAAAACAGGTGGTTGCAGATTTGTCTACTTCCTTGGTGACGGGCGTTTTCACTTGGACAAGGAAAAATCCAGAAAAAAATGCAGAGGACTTTCCCCTTGCTAACTTCTTGGGGAGCAGCTCGACTAGCGTTGCACCAGCACCTGCTCCCGCACTGGCTCCCGCACCTGCTCCCGCACCGGACGTGCTCAGTGGTGCTTCATCTTTGGCTGAGCTTGACTCCCTCACTGTATCTGTCACACTAGCCCCCTTCAATATAAACGTATAATCTCCCGTTTTCATTGCCTTTCGGATGTCTCACATCGCAAACTTTTCTTTGCAGGCCGACGAAACCCCGTGCACCATATTGTACACCATCGGCGACCAAAAGGTGGACGTGGGGAAGGCGACGATAATGGAGCCGAAGGAACCATTGTTCTACAGCCGGCCGATCCCCCCGAACATCTTCAAGGTTTCCGTGGCCAGTGTCAAACTGGGCCACGAGAATTTGCCTCCTCCAATACTAGTGGGGGATGACGACGAGACACCGCGGCGACTTGGTGATTGTTGCAATGGGTGGGTCCTGTTGTGGCCAAAGAGTCTGCTTCGTCTGGAGGCGGCCGGGAGCACACCCACGAGCACGCAGCC
Organism: Triticum dicoccoides; assembly: GCF_002162155.2. Classification (NCBI taxonomy): domain Eukaryota; kingdom Viridiplantae; phylum Streptophyta; class Magnoliopsida; order Poales; family Poaceae; genus Triticum; species Triticum dicoccoides. The sequence goes on from NC_041390.1 coordinate 607,828,090, forward strand.
TCAGCAAGGTATGAACATCAACACCCCACCTACCCAATTAGCGTCGGGTGTCTGGTTGGGTGATAGCGGACGGGGTAAGGAGGAGGCTCCATTAGTCACTGATGACGTCGGCATGGATGAGGATGAGGACGACGATGGCGCTGAACAGTATGTCTATACTGGCGCCTCCTCAGGGTTTGAGAGTCATGAGTCGGTGCCTGAATTGCCGTCTCAACGTATTATGGACGACCTTCCGGTAGTAAAGAAGTCTAGGAAGAGAGCGAGGAAAGGCAAAAAAGCTGATTCTATGATCCAGCCGCCTCAGCAGCCTCAGCTTCAGGACCGTATAGATATCCCCGATGCGGATAAATGGCATATCCCCGGTCAACCAATCCTACCTGCAACAGCGCTACAGGTCAGATTCGGCGATCTAAGGAGACTTCATGATGATGTGTTGCGGGTAGAGAAAGGCCTCATTGCCTCGAAAGATCTAGGATACCCACTCTACGTGGTTAACGTTCCGCGGCAAATGTCGTACGTCGACAGCTTCCCCGCGGATAAGTTCTTCCTCCGATTCGATTACATATTCGACATGTTTCACGTGAAGAAGCTGGATTTTATGTTTGTCCGCCTTTATGCCTTGCACATGAACTACATCATCGAGGTTGAGCAGATATCTCATATCTGTGTCGCTGACCCGTACTACATGCATGATGGCTTCTTGGGAGTCTGCGCAAAGCACCGTGAATACACGAGGGATTACATCGTCAGTTTCATGCTTGCCAAAAAGGACAAGGAGGTGATTCTCGTGCCTTATCATCCCGTGTAAGTCATCCGCGCTGCTATCCTTCCTTCAATTTCAATCATTCATTTGCACGGTGGAGGCTAATTAATTTGAGGTGTACTTATTTTGCGTAGCAGCGGGCGCGCCGTCCTCATCATCCTCTACCCCCGATTCTCCCACGCTCTTTACTTGGACTCGTCGAAGAACATTCACAAAAAGGATTACACCCACATCAAGGATGTTCTCGACAGTGCTATGTTTTACTACCAATCAAGGGGTGGAGAGGTCAGGGACAAGAAGAGAAGGGGCGGCAGGGTCGCCTTTGGCCACAAGACCGACTTCTGCTGCATCCAGCAACCGAACGGTTCTCTTAATGATGGATTCTATGTCCTACACCACATGCTGGAGTACAGACGGGATCACCAGAACCTTCGCATGTCACCTCGATCCAGCGATGCCCATATTCTGCAATGGGCAAAGGACATAGGAGATATTGAGGATCATCGACTTCGAGCTGAGTTCTATAACATCCAGCGCGAACTTGCCCAAATCATCATGAAGGAGGTCGTCGGAAAAACAGGGATGTTCTACGCAGAAGGACAAATGTCGCGGGAAGACGTCCGAACATGGATAGCCTCTCAGCGTCTCGACATGAAGCCTTTCATTAAGCTCGAGGACTATCTCCCTGACTTGGATGGATGGAATGACATGTTGGAGTGATTGTCAATATATGACAATGTGTCCGTTTAGTCCATACTTTCTGTATGACAATACTTTGAGTTATGCACGGTGAAACTTTATTTGTGATGTAATTAAACCGTCCTCCTCCTCGACTAGCGAAAATCACTCTAGTTAGGGCACTTTGGGGTACGATGAACTTTGTTATTTATGCTTATGATATGTTGTTTCTATTTTTGCAAAGTCTGTCTCTTTCTGTTGCTCAACTATATATGTTGCATATCATCGACTCATGTGACGATGCAGGTGCATAGATCATAGATGGCGAAGAAGTGCTACGTGTGACGCCCCCGATTCAATCGTACACTAATCATGCACGCAAATGTGTACGATCAAGATCAGGGACTCACGGGAAGATATCACAACACAACTCTAAAACATAAATAAGTCATACAAGCATCATAATACAAGCCAGGGGCCTCGAGGGCTCGAATACAAGTGCTCGATCATAGATGAGTCAGCGGAAGCAACAATATCTGAGTACAGACATAAGTTAAACAAGTTTGCCTTAAGAAGGCTAGCACAAACTGGGATACAGATCGAAAGAGGCGCAAGCCTCCTGCCTGGGATCCTCCTAAACTACTCCAGGTCGCCGTCAGCGGGCAGCACGTAGTAGTAGGCACCTCCGGTGTAGTAGGGGTCGTCGTCGACGGTGGCGTCTGGCTCCTGGACTCCAGCATCTGGTTGCGACAACCAGAAAGAAAGGAAAGGGGAAAAGGGGGGGAGAAAGCAACCGTGAGTACTCATCCAAAGTACTCGCAAGCAAGGAACTACACTACATATGCATGGGTATATGTGTAAGGAGGCCATATCGGTGGACTGAACTGCAGAAAGCCAGAATAAGAGGGGGATAGCTAGTCCTATCGAAGACTACGCTTCTGGCAGCCTCCGTCTTGCAGCATGTAGAAGAGAGTAGATTGAAGTCCTCCAAGTAGCATCTTCAAGTAGCATCTCCAAGCAGCATCGCATAGCATAACCCTACCCAGCGATCCTCTCCTCGTCGCCCTGCGGAAAAGCGATCACCGGGTTGTCTGTGGAACTTGGAAGAGTGTGTTTTATTAAGTATCCGGTTCTAGTTGTCATAAGGTCAAGGTACAACTCCAAGTCGTCCTGTTACCGAAGATCACGGCTATTCGAATAGATTAACTTCCCTGCAGGGGTGCACCACATAACCCAACACGCTCGATCCCATTTGGCCGGACACACTTTCCTGGGTCATGTCCGGCCTCGGAAGATCAACACGTCGCAGCCCCACCTAGGCAAAACAGAGAGGCCAGCACGCCGGTCTAAACCTAAGCGCACAGGGGTCTGGGCCCATCGCCCATAGCACACCTGCACATTGCGAGGGCGGCCGGAAGCAGAACTAGCCCCCTTAATACAAGAGCAGGCTTACGTTCCAATCCGGCGCGCGCCGCTCCGTCGCTGACGTCTGAAGTGCTTCGGCTGATACCACGACGTCGGGATACCCATAACTACTCCCACGTAGATGGTTAGTGCATATAGGCTCGTAGCCAGACTCAGATCAAATACCAAGATCTCGTTAAGCGTGTTAAGTATCCGCGAACGCCGAACAGGGCCAGGCCCACCTGTCTCCTAGGTGGTCTCAACCTGCCCTGTCGCTCCGCCACAAAGTAACAGTCGAGGGCCGTCGGGAACCCAGGCCCACCTCTACCGGGATGGAGCCACCTGTCCTTTCAGCCCCCTCGTCAGAATCACTTGCGGGTACTCAATGAGCTGACCCGACTTTAGTCACCATCTGTATAGTATGTATGTATGTATAGTATATACCCGTGATCACCTCCCAAGTGATCACGGCCCGATAGTATAGCAAGGCAGACTGACAAGAATGTAGGGCCAATGATGATAAACTAGCATCCTATACTAAGCATATAGGATTGCAGGTAATGTATCAACAGATGTAGCGACAATGTCAGGCTATGCATCAGAATAGGATTAACGAAAGCAGTAACATGCTACACTACTCTAATGCAAGCAGTATAGAGTAGAATAGGCAATAACTGGTGATCAAGGGGGGGGCTTGCCTGGTTGCTCTGGCAAGAGAGAGGGGTCGTCAACTCCGTAGTCGAACTGGTCAGCAGCAGCGTCGGTCTCGTAGTCTACCGGAGAGAAGAGGGGGAAGAAATAATGAATACAGAGCAAACAAAGCATCACAAAATATAACAAGGCAATACGCGGTGTGCGGTGTGCCCTAACGCGGTAGTAAGTGATACCGACGAAGGGGGGAAACATCCGGGAAAGTATTCCCGGAGTTTCGCGTTTTCGGGCAGAGGAACCGGAGGGGGAAAGTTGCGAGTTCGATAGGTTAGGGGGGTGTGGCGGACGAACGGGTTGCGTATCCGGAATCGTCTCGTCGTTCTGAGCAACTTTCATGTTGAAAATATTTTAATCCGAGTTACGGATTAAAAGATATGATTTTTAAAAGATTTTAACAATTTCTGGAATTTATTTAATTATTTAATTAATTCGGAAAATGGATTTATGACGTCAGCATGGCGTTAGGCTGACATCAGCAGTCAACAGGGGTTGACTGGGTCAAACTGACGCGTGGGTCCAACGGGACCCACCTGTCATACTCTGTTAGGTTAATTAGGATTTAGTTAAACTAATTACTGTTTAATTAAGCTAACAGGTTAATTAGGTTAATCTAATTATGATTAATTAACTTAATTAATTCCTTAATTAATTAATTAATTTAATTATTATTTATTTATTTAATATATATATTTTTTTAATTCTTTTTTTTATATAAAACCGTTCTGGGCGTGGGGCCCCCTGTCATAGGCCCCAGGGGCCAATCGGGCAAACGGGCGTGCGGGCGCACAAGTGTGGTGCCCGTGCCCGAGACCAACCACGGGCGCGACCGCGGAGTGGCCGGCCAGCCGGTGCTGCGCCCTGCAGCGGCGAGCTGAGGCGGTGGCCGGACATGGGAGGACGGCGCATGTGCGCGCCGAACGGCGG
>NC_041390.1:607833888-607835651 GCF_002162155.2 Triticum dicoccoides
GGGGGGGGGCTTCTCTTTCCTTTTTTGTTAGTTTAGTTTTTCTCTTTTGTATTTTCTTTTCTTTTATTTATTTTCTTTTCTGTTTTATTTTAAGTTCCCTTTTATTACAGTTTTATAAAAACACTAGCACCTAAATTTGTATTTATAAATGTACTACTGCCACCTTAATTCTCAACCGAAAATAAAATAGTTTAATATTTTATAAAATTCAATAGGCATGTATTTAATTGTTTTAACTACTGTTTTAATTATCTTTAGAGCCTTTAAACGCTTTATCAAAGTTTGGTTTCTCCACCATAATTACCTATGCATTATTTAGTTCACTCCGAACATTTTAGTTTTAAAGTTTGGAGACTTTTGTTGTTTGCCTATGTTTTAAATTTTAATTTGAATCGGGTTCGAATCAACGTGAGTTTAATCACAGTAATGGAGGTGACGTGGCATCCTTAGCTTGGGATTACTGTAGTCTAATTATCCGGGCGTCACAATTCTCCTCCACTACAAGAAATCTCGTCCCGAGATTTAAGAGGGGGACTAAGGGGCGAAGGTGTTGGTAGCGTAAAACCTAACGAGTCTTCTCGGTCTTGGTTGCTCTTCTCGAAGTAGTCGATCCATTACATTGATGTCTTCATTTTTCTGCTTCAGGTCATTAAGATGAAGTCGGCATCCTTTCTTCGGAAACTCCATCGTACTAACGAAAGAATAAAGGGGGAGTATTCCGGGAGGACGGGCCTCGGCAAGGTTGACTATTTGGTAGATAACATCGGGGAATGGGGTAGGAAGTAACTCTCGAATTGAACTTAAGAAAATATCGAGAGTAAAGTGAGAAGGTACCATGAGAAGTTTCAAACGGATAGGCCATAGTTCGATGTCTGAAACAACATGCGAAAGGGGTCCAGAGCAATGAGATTGAGTATTGCGTCTGATACCAGAATAGATCAACAGGCAAGTGGCCCGTGAATTATATACAAAGTCAAGCACGAGGAATAACTTTGACATCAGGTTGTACAGGAGAGTCAGGTTTCGATCCTGTGGAACTGTGGGTTATGGGCCCACCATGTGGTTTTTTTTTTAATAGGAGCAGCGACATCTTGCACGGTCATGATAGCAAGGCATGTCAGGGAGTACCATGTCAGCTATGTCGGCAACAACGTTGGTACCAAGGGCGAGGGACGAAGAGAACCATTTTCCTGCTCGTTGAAACGAGGCGGACCAATAGGCAAGGTTCCCGTACATCGGTGGTTACCGGAATGTCATCAACAATAGTAACAAGGTCTTACTGACAGAGTTGTACATCGAGGTGTTTGCACAAGCAGTGGATTATTACTGCTTATATCATATAGATCATAGAAAAGGTTTAAACAAACCAATGGAAGGAAAATATGATCATCAGATTAAACAGAACAATGGAAAGGAAAATATGTTTAAACACATATTTCGAGGGTATATCCTTCCCAAGGATAAGCAGAGCATGATATCCATGACAGGATATAATGTAGAAAACCCTTTAGGTAAGGGGAGAGAAATTTCATGACATTACCCATACAACGGTGTTCGGATAATTGAGCAAGAAACATTTAACATTGGGCTTCGGATGTTCTTGTTGAAAATCAGAGTATCACAGACATGCTTCGAGATAGCATTGACATGGCCTTCAGGTGAAGATCAGACTTTGGAATCACGAAGGATCCATCTGGAATAACTTGTAGAATAAGTCTTACAATTTCTTCATGGATGAATGGATAACCTTGCTGAAAAGGAAT
>NC_041390.1:607835661-607840632 GCF_002162155.2 Triticum dicoccoides
ATGGGCTCAGCGACAATTCATCGAGAATTCCAAACGGATGGCTTTCCACAATTATGTGAACAAGGAGATAACATTTGTCAGATCAAATGGTAAAATGATGTATGCTCGAGGAAAACATGCACAATTAAACATTGGTTGAAGGTGCACCCGAAATATGGGTTGGGTTGCACGACCAATGTCAGAATGGTGATTCAATAATCAATAGTCAAAGAATGAATGGCCGACCATTAACTCCAAAGCAATATGGTTGCTAGCAGGGCAGAATTCAAACAGCACTGCTCACTTGTTGGTACCCCCGTTGGAATCAACACGAGGACCCGAGAAAGAATGGTGATGTTAATAAGTATCACTTGTATCAAGAATTCTTAAGGGTGGTGAATTTCCCATGACATTCTTGACATAAAAGATAGCAATACTCCATGGTAGAACATAACATAAGTTGGATAGCCAGGATCTCAAGGTACAACACAAAACACGAACAAGTTTGTGTTGAAGGGAAAACAAGAATGTTGCCGATGATAACACAATCATCGAGGGGCAAGGATGGTATTTCTCAACATGAATTCAATTGATATCCTGGAAGAACTCATAAGGTTGATGAGGATCACGACACATTTGTCGACAGATTTCATGAAGAAGTAATCAATCAGCGACGACATCAAGTCAAAGGAATGATGAAGCCAAAAGTCATTGGAACCATGGGTACGACACAAACTCGAACTCAAGCTTGTTGTTTAAGGTGAAAGGGTATGACGAGGAAAATCGACGTAAGGTTAGTTCATCGTCGAAAATTGGTGCTCCGAGAATAAGGACCAGGTAGCACCGTTAGAATCGTCACGACAATGATATAGCCAAACAGGCTAGGAATGGCGTGATCGGGTACAAACTCGTACTTATAGAAGCTTACTGAAGAGTTGTTGAACCATAGAGCGGACTCGGTTCGGTTATCGGTGTCTTTGAGTGTTCAATAACTCCGAGCCCATGAAAAATTGTAATCGGTGAGTATGTAGTACTTGATGAAGAACTCATAAGAAATTATGCAGTTCCAAGATAATCTCGAGATACCAGGTGGTAATACTCGAGGACAGATCAAACTAGAAGTTGAACTGGGGTATTGCTCTATAGAAGACAAGTGCTTAAACTTGCACCGGACATGATATTTAAAGGAGAACATGGTCAAAACCACGATTGCAAAAGGCCAGATCCTAGTTATAAGATGAACTTATACCAAAGGAATAATTCATTTAAGAGAAGCTTTAATGATAAGATTTACATCGTGTCCATGGGCATGAACACAAGTTCAAGGTCGACTCCCACTTCTCCAATGCATAACCTTTCATTCACTTCTCACGTTCGATGAAGTTGCAGTGTTGAAATTTTATCTGGTGAAGCACCAGAAGAGTATGACTCGTGAAAACTTTCGGGTTCGCACGGTTTAGAGAATGCATATGTTCAACCCTTAGGGGTTTCTTAGAAACATATACCACAAGTTTCAAGAGTAAATAACACAAGCCCGAAAGCAGAGCATGGTTGGCCAAGCAGAGGATACCACTTAACAAAGGCATTATGTATCAGGGGAAGAACTCACAAGGTGATCAAATGTGAAGGACACTGTCGGATAACAATCCAACAAAGGACTTGATGGTCCACCAAGGATCTGATACGAGTATCGGTACTCAACTAGAGGAAGAAGAATGCAAGGAGATTAGATTATAGAAACAACTGCCTAACTCAATTGTCAAATGCAAAGGAATATGATTTCCAAATCAAGGGAGCAGAAGCAATGCTCTGATTAGGGATGGATAAGTTGAATAGCCCTAGGGTACAATCAACGACAATTGGATTGGTCGAGAACCAATTCCAGTTAAAAGAATGGAAGCTCAGCCGGAAAGGTAATTTATAAGGATCAATGATGATTGCGTGTATTCGCAACATATTGAGTCAACAGACTCAAAATGATAATGACAAGGAATGTCAATAAGATTTCTATACTTATGGGATTAATCATAATGAAAGCAAACAAGAAATTCCAGAGCAATAGGTTGCTGAGGATTTTCGGAAGGTCGAATGGTATTTTGAAGACTTTTGTGAAATACATGAATCAACTGGGGATGAGTGGATACTCGATAAGTGCGAGAAATTATTTGAAGGGGTATTCATGTGGCAAAGAACTGCTAGGCAGTAGGCACAAAGTATTCTCGGAACAATAGAGAAAACTTCGGGGTATCTTGTAATAACAAGATCAATGGGGAATGATCGTATGAATGGCAAGTGTAAGTAGTTTTCCATACGGATTTATCGGTGGTCGGGAATAGCAAAAGCGATGGGCACAAAGTCTCGTGAGAATATCAAAGAGTATCTCCGAAATCTTCTGGTGCAGTCGGTGATCAACTGGACTGAAAGGCCTCTCCGGGAGAAAGTATTTTCGAGAACCTAAAGTTAGATATTAGTAAAAATTGTTTAACCCGAATAGAAGAGCGTTCAGAATCCCAGAGTAAAAGTCGAGGAGTAAAAGATCCTAATACCACCCGATGGCGACGTGGGCCCATGGGCCACACAGCCATGTTAGTAAAAGTTTTGTAAAGTCTAGACTCAACTTCGGCCAAGGAGTTGGAAGGGGGATTCCTACAGGCAGTCGGCTCTGATACCAACTTGTGACGCCCCCGATTCAATCGTACACTAATCATGCACGCAAATGTGTACGATCAAGATCAGGGACTCACGGGAAGATATCACAACACAACTCTAAAACATAAATAAGTCATACAAGCATCATAATACAAGCCAGGGGCCTCGAGGGCTCGAATACAAGTGCTCGATCATAGACGAGTCAGCGGAAGCAACAATATCTGAGTACAGACATAAGTTAAACAAGTTTGCCTTAAGAAGGCTAGCACAAACTGGGATACAGATCGAAAGAGGCGCAAGCCTCCTGCCTGGGATCCTCCTAAACTACTCCAGATCGAAAGTAGCATCTCCAAGCAGCATCGCATAGCATAACCCTACCCGGCGATCCTCTCCTCGTCGCCCTGCGGAAAAGCGATCACCGGGTTGTCTGTGGAACTTGGAAGAGTGTGTTTTATTAAGTATCCGGTTCTAGTTGTCATAAGGTCAAGGTACAACTCCAAGTCGTCCTGTTACCGAAGATCACGGCTATTCGAATAGATTAACTTTCCTGCAGGGGTGCACCACATAACCCAACACGCTCGATCCCATTTGGCCGGACACACTTTCCTGGGTCATGTCCGGCCTCGGAAGATCAACACGTCGCAGCCCCACCTAGGCAAAACAGAGAGGCCAGCACGCCGGTCTAAACCTAAGCGCACAGGGGTCTGGGCCCATCGCCCATAGCACACCTGCACGTTGCGAGGGCGGCCGGAAGCAGAACTAGCCCCCTTAATACAAGAGCAGGCTTACGTTCCAATCCGGCGCGCGCCGCTCCGTCGCTGACGTCTGAAGTGCTTCGGCTGATACCACGACGTCGGGATACCCATAACTACTCCCACGTAGATGGTTAGTGCGTATAGGCTCGTAGCCAGACTCAGATCAAATACCAAGATCTCGTTAAGCGTGTTAAGTATCCGCGAACGCCGAACAGGGCCAGGCCCACCTGTCTCCTAGGTGGTCTCAACCTGCCCTGTCGCTCCGCCACAAAGTAACAGTCGAGGGCCGTCGGGAACCCAGGCCCACCTCTACCGGGATGGAGCCACCTGTCCTTTCAGCCCCCTCGTCAGAATCACTTGCGGGTACTCAATGAGCTGACCCGACTTTAGTCACCATCTGTATAGTATGTATGTATGTATAGTATATACCCGTGATCACCTGCCAAGTGATCACGGCCCGATAGTATAGCAAGGCAGACTGACAAGAATGTAGGGCCAATGATGATAAACTAGCATCCTATACTAAGCATATAGGATTGCAGGTAATGTATCAACAGATGTAGCGACAATGTCAGGCTATGCATCAGAATAGGATTAACGAAAGCAGTAACATGCTACACTACTCTAATGCAAGCAGTATAGAGTAGAATAGGCGATAACTGGTGATCAAGGGGGGGGGCTTGCCTGGTTGCTCTGGCAAGAGAGAGGGGTCGTCAACTCCGTAGTCGAACTGGTCAGCAGCAGCGTCGGTCTCGTAGTCTACCGGAGAGAAGAGGGGGAAGAAATAATGAATACAGAGCAAACAAAGCATCACAAAATATAACAAGGCAATACGCGGTGTGCGGTGTGCCCTAACGCGGTAGTAAGTGATACCGACGAAGGGGGGAAACATCCGGGAAAGTATTCCCGGAGTTTCGCATTTTCGGGCAGAGGAACCGGAGGGGGAAAGTTGCGAGTTCGATAGGTTAGGGGGGTGTGGCGGACGAACGGGTTGCGTATCCGGAATCGTCTCGTCGTTCTGAGCAACTTTCATGTTGAAAATATTTTAATCCGAGTTACGGATTAAAAGATATGATTTTTAAAAGATTTTAACAATTTCTGGAATTTATTTAATTATTTAATTAATTCGGAAAATGGATTTATGACGTCAGCATGGCGTCAGGCTGACATCAGCAGTCAACAGGGGTTGACTGGGTCAAACTGACGCGTGGGTCCAACGGGACCCACCTGTCATACTCTGTTAGGTTAATTAGGATTTAGTTAAACTAATTACTGTTTAATTAAGCTAACAGGTTAATTAGGTTAATCTAATTATGATTAATTAACTTAATTAATTCCTTAATTAATTAATTAATTTAATTATTATTTATTTATTTAATATATATATTTTTTTAATTCTTTTTTTTTATAAAACCGTTCTGGGCATGGGGCCCCCTGTCATAGGCCCCAGGGGCCAATCGGGCAAACGGGCGTGCGGGCGCACAAGTGTGGTGCCCGTGCCCGAGACCAACCACGGGCGCGACCGCGGAGTGGCCGGCCGGCCGGTGCTGCGCCCTGCAGCGGCGAGCTGAGGCGGTGGCCGGACATG
>NC_041390.1:607841590-607863475 GCF_002162155.2 Triticum dicoccoides
GGGGGGGGGCTTCTCTTTCCTTTTTTGTTAGTTTAGTTTTTCTCTTTTGTATTTTCTTTTCTTTTATTTATTTTCTTTTCTGTTTTATTTTAAGTTCCCTTTTATTACAGTTTTATAAAAACACTAGCACCTAAATTTGTATTTATAAATGTACTACTGCCACCTTAATTCTCAACCGAAAATAAAATAGTTTAATATTTTATAAAATTCAATAGGCATGTATTTAATTGTTTTAACTACTGTTTTAATTATCTTTAGAGCCTTTAAACGCTTTATCAAAGTTTGGTTTCTCCACCATAATTACCTATGCATTATTTAGTTCACTCCGAACATTTTAGTTTTAAAGTTTGGAGACTTTTGTTGTTTGCCTATGTTTTAAATTTTAATTTGAATCGGGTTCGAATCAACGTGAGTTTAATCACAGTAATGGAGGTGACGTGGCATCCTTAGCTTGGGATTACTGTAGTCTAATTATCCGGGCGTCACACTACGCCAGGAGTATATATACGACAAGTCGCCGGAGTGTCAGGCCCAGGTGTACCGGTTTCCGGTTTCCGAGCGACGGGCAGTAGTTAGTTTAGGTTCACGCTAACGGGAGAGAGGGATACGAACTCATGTACTCAAAGTGATAGCTCTTCTCGCGTATATCATTGTTTAGATGGATGACGATGTATTTGCAAGTAATCGAGACTTGTATCGCTATTTTTGAGATGATGACGAGAGACCACTTTGTGTTGGATGATGATTATGATGATGACATGATTTGATGAGACTAATTGTATGTATATGCTATGATTACATTTGTATGTGTATGATATGCTAAAGATTATTGTATAAAGCCTATTCAAATACAAAACAAATATGCAGGGAAAAAAACTAATAAAACTAGTAGTAGCGAGGGGGGAATTTAGCAGTAGCGTCGCCTTACCAGTAGCGCTTCCCAGTAAATAGCGCTGCAGATAATATCAGCAGCGCCCTTTTCTAAAGAGCGCTACAGCTATTCATGTATAGCAGTAGCGTGGGACAACAGGCGCTACTGCTATACGTTAGCTGTAGCGCCTTATTAGTAGCGCCGGTCCCCGCGCTACTGAGAGGCCCAAAACCAGCACTACTGCTAGGCTTTTCCCTAGTAGTGTCAAGTTTAACCCGAGTATTCCGCACGTGCAAAAATGTCTTGCACCCGTTGCATGTGAACGTAGAGCTTATCACACCCGATCATCACGTGGTGTCTCGGCACGACGAACTATCGCAACGGTGCATACTCAGGGAGAACACTTATACCTTGAAATTTAGTGAGGGGTCATCTTATAATGCTACCGCCGTACTAAGCAAAATAAGATGCATAAAAGATAAACATCACATGCAATCAAAATATGTGACATGATATGGCCATCATCATCTTGTGCCTTTGATCTCCATCTCCAAAGCACCATCATGATCTCCATCGCCACCGGCTTCACACCTTGATCTCCATCTTAGCGGCGTTGTCGTCTCGCCAACTATTGCTTCTACAACTATCGCTAACGCATAGTGATAAAGTAAAGCAATTACATGGCGATTGCATTTCGTACAATAAAGCGACAACCATAAGGCTCCTGCCCGTTGCCGATAACTTTTACAAAACATGATCATCTCATATAATAACATATATCACATCATGTCTTGACCATATCACATCACAACATGCCCTACAAAAACAAGTTAGACGTCCTCTACTTTGTTGTTGCAAGTTTTACGTGGCTGCTACGGGCTTCTAGTAAGAACCGTTCTTACCTACGCATCAAAACCACAATGATTTTTCGTCAAGTGTGTTGTTTTAACCATCAACAAGGACCGGCCGTAGTCAAATTCGATTCAACTAAAGTTGGAGAAACAGACACCCGCCAGCCACCTTTATGCAAAACAAGTTGCATGTTTGTCGGTGGAACCGGTCTCATGAACGTGGTCATGTAAGGTTGCCCCGGTCCGCTTCATCCAACAATACCGCCGAATCAAAATAAGACGTTGGTGGTAAGCAGTATGACTATGATTGCTTACAACTCTTTGTGTTCTACTCGTGCATATCATCTACGCAGAGACCTGGCTCGGATGCCACTGTTGGGGAACGTAGCATGCAATTTCAAAAAATTTCCTACGATCATGCAAGATCTATCTAGGATATGCATATCAACGAGAGGGGGAGAGTGTGTCAATGTACCCTCGTAGACCGAAAGCGGAAGCGTTAACATAACGTGGTTGATGTAGTCGAACGTCTTCGCGGTCCAACCGATCAAGCACCGAACATACGACACCTCCGAGTTCAGCACACGTTCAGCTCGATGACGTCCCTCATACTCTTGATCCAGCAAAGTGTTAAGGGAGAGTTTCGTCAGCACGACGGCATGGTGACGGTGATGGTGATGTGATCTGCGTAGGACTTCGCCTAAGCACTACGACAATATGACCGGAGGAGTAAACTGTGGAGGGGCACCGCACACGGCTAAGAAACAACTGATGTTTGGGGTGCCCCACTATCCCTGTATATAAAGGAGGAGATGGAGGAGGCCGGCCCTAGGGACGCGCCATGGGGGGGACGACTTGGACTCGCCCTCTTCCTTTCTTTCGGAGGGGGAAAAGGGAAGGAGAGGGAGATGAAGAAGGAAAGGGGGGCCGCGCCCCCTCCCCTTGTCCAATTCGGACTCCCATGGGGGCGCCACCCCTTGTGGGCTGCCCCCTCTCTCCCCTATGGCCCATGTTGGCCCATTACTTTCGCCGAGGGGTTCCGGTAACCCCTCGGTACTCCGATAAATATCCGAAACACTCTGAAACCATTTTGGTGTCCGAATACCATCGTCCAATATATCAACCTTTACCTCTTGACCATTTCGAGACTCCTCATCATGTCCGTGATCTCATCTAGGACTCCGAACAATCTTCGGTCACTAAAACACATAACTCATAATACAAATCATCATAGAATGTTAAGCGTGCAGACCCTACAGGTTCGAGAACTATGTAGACATGACCAAGACACATCTCTAATCGATAACCAACAGCGAAATCTGGATGCTCATATTGGTTCCTACATATTCTACGAAGATCTTTTATTGGTCAAACCGCAACGACAACATACGTCATTCCCTTTGTCATCGGTATGTTACTTGCCTGAGATTCGATCGTCGGTATCTTCATGCCTAGTTCAATCTCGTTACGGGCAAGTCTCTTTACTCGTTCCGTAATACATCATCCTGCAACTAACTAGTTAATCACATTGCTTGCAAGGCTTATCATGATGTGCATTATCGAGAGGGCCCAGAGATACCTCTCCGATACTCAGAGTGACAAATCCTAATATCGATCTATGCTAACCCAACAAACACCTTCGGAGACACCTGTAGATCATATTTATAATCACCCAGTTACATTATGACGCTTGATAGCACACAAGGTGTTCCTCCGGTATTCGGGAGTTGCATAATCTCATAGTCAAAGGAATATGTGTAAGTCATGAAGAAAGCAATAGCAATAAAACTTAACGATCATTATGCTAAGCTAACGGATGGGTCTTGTCCATCACATCATTCTCTTAATGATGTGATCCCGTTCATCAAATGACAACACATGTCTATGGTCAGGAAACTTAACCATCTTTGATTAATGAGTTAGTCAAGTAGAGGCATACTAGGGATACTTTGTTTTGTCTATGTATTCACACATGTATCAAGTTTCCGGTTAATACAATTCTAGCATGATAATAAACATTTATCATGATATAAGGAAATATAAATAATAACTTTATTATTGCCTCTAGGGCATATTTCCTTCAGGTACAATTAAGGATTGCGCCACTTGCTGCATCTTTATACTTTTCTTACCACATGCTTTGTTGCAATTACTCATGTGATCAAACAAGCCATCAAACACTCTTTGCAGCAGTAATGCTAGACCTACGTAGGGATTCTTACGTACCTTACGAAATTGATGATTTGGCAGTTTTTAATTCTTCATTAGTTAGGGGCATGGGCCCACCCTTGAACTCAGAGCGGCAGTTTTGATTAGCGCTTAGCAAATTACTTAGGCTACGTAAGTGTCGTTCTTAGGTGTAGCATTATTGCTCTTTGCAGCCACCCGCAAAAAAAACACTCTTTGTAGCTTTTACAGTGAATTCTTACAAGTTCCATCAACCAATTACTTCAACTTCTTGTTGCGTTTGACATTCTTACATATCGAAAAAGCTATGATAGATCCCCTACACTTGTGGGTTATCAGACATTGAAATACATGTGCTTTCGTGATGTGTTGGCTCCCTCACCTATATGAGAGCGTCCTAGGCTGCAAACGAGTCAAGCTCGAGCGAGTTGGAGTTGGCTCAACTCAACTCATATGAAAATTCGAGCGAGCTCAAACTGAGTGAAGCTCATGATCGAGCTGCAGAACATGACTCATGCTCAACTTGTAACAATCTCAAGTTGATCTCGAGCTAGTTTCGAGCTAAATGAGATGGTAAGAATTATAAATCTATGGATGAAAAACAAAAAAATTAAGGTGAATATGCTGGGAACCTTTGCCAAAAATATAGGATATTTAACACATAGTCGACCATGTGCCATAATTATGCCTAAATCCTCTCTGCACTTAGTTAAGTTTCCATGTTCGTTGGTAAATAAAAAGGTCTGTCTAGAACACATCTAGATGTTACATAGTTATATCACATCTAACTTGATGTTCACTATGTTTGTGTCTATTTTTTGTTCCAGCTTTTTTTTGTTCCTTGTTGTTGTGTTATTTATGGGAGTTTATATGTGACATCCTTAGAAAATATGTAGATGTGAATTAGACAAACTGTAATAAAATAGAGAAAAATTATGGACAACATACATGGTAATAAATTATTATATTTCAATTTAATATATGACATGATCATTTAACATAATGATATTTTGTCGAGCTATCGAGCTAAAATTGAGCGAGCCAACATTGGCTCAGGATCGGCTCGTTTCTCGGTCGAGCTACATAAAGTGTTCAAACTCGGCTCGTTTCTTTTCGAGTCGAGTCAAAAAATGGGTCGATCTCAAGCGGCTTACGAGCTCGAGCTTTTCTTGCAGCCCTACCTAGGTCTTCCGCTGCCATAGGAAAAGACCTGTAAAACTTCTATAGGTTGCATGTAGGTGTAGGATTATTGACGTTTGCCCCTACAAATATATTAATGATTTCCAATAGAGGTAATTGTCCGGCAAGTTCAACGGAATGGATTTCCGTATTGCTTTGTGTGTGTGCATGTAGTTTGCGTCCATTGCTTTGTCACCTAGAATGGTCTTGACCGATGGAATTTCGGTACTCATGTGGGATTGGCTCTATTTGTACCAGGTCTTTGTTCGATTGTTCATAAATCAGCCGAACAAAAATCTTTTTAATTATTAATTAATGAAAAAGGCAAAGCTTTTTCTCCGCTGGCTCGTTGGTGGCCGGCACAGTTGTGGCACCCGTCGACATGCGTCGGCATCTTGTTCTTGTGCAGGTTCAGGCGGTGACGTCCGTGGAAGGCGCGTGCTTGATTAGGCGGCATGACCCTGCCTAGAGGGATGACCACGTCAAATGAGGCAGGGTGGATTTTTTTTCCAAATGAGGCAGGGTGGGGAATGTATCTCGTGCACCTGCACTTGTGGTGTTACCGGTGCACCGGATGCCATAGAATATTTTTAAAAATTTGGAAAAAAAAAACTAGCAAGTTAACGCAACATCAATGTATGATGTCATAAAATTTCATATAAAAATTTGAAATATTTTTTGAGATACAAAAATGACAAATCTAATATCAGTGTGATAATGGGCCAAATCTAAAGCCAAAGTTTTGTCACGTACTATTCAGTGTTGAATTTGTGATTTTTGTTTTTCAAGTTATGTTTCGAATTTTGACTTGAAATTTTGTGACAACCTACATTGATGTTGTGTGGGTGTGCTAATTATTTTTTAGAATTTTTTGGATATTTTAAGAGCACAATGTGAGTTCGGTGCACCGGTAGCACCACAAGCTCCAGTGCACCAGATATTTTCCCGGGTGGAGGATGGCGGGGTGGTGGCCCCGGGGACGTGGTGAGCAGATCCATGACATGGCTACACTGGCAGCGATATGTGAGGTGGCTTCAATGGTGGCCATATCTGATAACCAGCTTAGCTTCACTTCAAGCGTCCCTTTCTCCCCCATCTAAGTACGTGGAACAAAGGAGATGTGGCAATGGCCGGAAGCAGGACATCGTGGGCTTTGACCTGCATCCGGCATCTTCTTCAACAGATCCACCTAGCGAGACGTCGTCGGCCGGCAGTGGGGTTGTTGGTTGTGATGGGTTCGCTTACAAGTTTGTGTGTACTTCGGATGAAAACCCACGATTTTCCATTCGGATAGATCAAGCAATGTCGGCGTCAGCGTGCGAGCGTCCTGCTCTTGTTGAATGTGTTGGCTCGAAGCTTGGCTCTAGAGATGAAAATATCGTGTTTGACTTGGTTGGACTGGTCAACGTTCGGGTAGCGCGATGATTCCTCTGTGAAGGCTTTGTCTAGGAATGTCATATTTTGTTTAGTTATGCCAAGCCGTTTGGCATTGATGTTAGTCTTTGCTTTTTTTTTTGAATAGTTTTTGCTCGACATCATTGAATAGTCAATAAGATTTTTGATGTGTGCACCACTTCATGCAGAGGTAGCGGTGAGCATTCCCCTTTTTTTCAAAAGGAAAAGAGAAACTAAAAACAACATACCGACACAAAATCACTGACTTCCTTGCAGCTCTATCCGGATGGATTTGGTGTTTGTTGTACATGGAATTGAGGGCGCGACAAGATGCATCCATCCACAGAGGCATAAATATACGTCGGCTGATCACTCAGATCTCACAGGCGCGTACACTACATCCTCTCCCCCATCAAGATCGGTCGTGCGTGCTTGCGTACGTGCATCCTAGACAGACAGGACACGTACAACTTGCCAAGAAGGCCGACTGTTGAGGGTAAAGGCAGCCATGCACATGCCAGTGCACGCTTGCCCAATACCACACTCAATCCAAGCTACTAGCTGCTAGGTGCTGCAGCAGCGGCAACAATGGCGACCGCGTGCAGTGCAGTGCCGAACTGTTGAGTCCCATGGATCCATCCATCCATCCATCACACCTTGACCTAGCTAGCTACACGCAGACACACTAGCTGCTGCTGGCTTGGGGTAAGTGAGGTGAGGTGATGCATGAGAGCAATTCATTCATTCATGTCTGTCTGCCTCCAGCAGGAATAATGGTCACCTCATGCAGTGGCCGGGGCGATCTGGTACAAGGGCGCGAGAAGTCAGAGAGGTATAATTGGGGCGCAGAGGGAGACAAGGACTGGCCGGGTGTGATTTGAGGTTTCATGGAGTAGTAGCAATGTCAGTAACTCAGTATGCATGCTCTCCTTTGCAGTGCGGTGCAGCGTCTTTTCTCTTCCGCCCGTTTTCACGGCCAAAAGGTCTCCTGGTCGTGCGCACAGCAACACGTCAAGTCAGATCAGGCTGCTGCATTCTCATATCTAACGGAAGTTATCTTCAGATTAGCTTTAACTGAAGAAAAATCTTCAGACTAACTAATGAGAAGCCACTATTTCTCTTCGATTTTTACTATGGCATCGGGTATACATCTTGTAGAGTTAGCGTGCCGCTGTAGGCTAAAAAATATAGTAGTACTAGCTAAACATTTCTTTAAGACGGTTCTTTTATAAACGGAGGCAGACCATTTCTTGTAGACAGTAGAGACGGTGACATGGCAATATGGCAACTTAACAATCAAGCATGCATTGCATTGAGAAGCATGGCCGTGGAAACGAGATGACGGTTCTTTATTCTAGGGGAAACAGAGACACGCGTATGGTGAATTTGCCAGTGGTTACAGTTGATTAAAGAGGCAAAACACTTGGGAATTTGCTCCAAACATGGCAGGGAGCATAACTGAAACCTGAGGAACTACGTAGTAGTAGTACTACTATGCAACAGTTAGGAGTCGACAAACCTGTCAAGAAACAAAACTGGGAAGTTGAAAAACCATAAAATTTGGTCGGGAATTAGTGCAGATGGCAAGAAACGGCCACATGCATGTACATTTAGACACCATAACTAAATGAGAAATTACATGCATCTCTGCATGGTGGCATACCTTCATGTGAAGGAGAATTGCCTCTCTCTCGAAACGCATCTACGCCGAACAATTGGCCTCTCACTGAGACTTCCCACAGCTTTATTGAACTGCGCGGCCGGCCTCTCGATCGTGCAGCTAGCAAGCCGAAGCGATCTAGCGAAGCAGATCCATGCGCGCATGCAGTTCAAGAAAGCTGTGGAAGATCACAGAGAGGGCCATGCAATTGGACCGGGCCTGGCTGGCCGCTACCATCGATCATACAGGAGGAGTCTTCACGAGGGATTCGGGAGCGGCGAGGGAGGAAGACAGGAAGAGTGGTAGAAGGGAACAAGTAGATCGATGGTGGTGGTTTTTTATAGCACCGAGATGAAAGAGGAGGTTTGGGGTGGGGAGGTGAAGGGCCCCGATCCCAAGGGGAATATTGTTTTTAGGGAATCCAAGGGGAATATACTTCCTCTGTCCCAAATTACTTGTCAAACAAATGGGTAGAAATATATGTATATAGAACTAAAAACACGTCTAGATATATCCATTTCTATGATAAGTAATTACGGACACAGAGAGTAAGTTTTTAGCGAGAAACTTTTAATCTATTCATCTTCAATCATGGCAGTACAAAGAACAACAGAGGTAATAAAATTACAATCATATCCATGAACCACCTAGCGACGACTACAAAAACTAAAGTGAGCCGAAGGCGCGCCACCATCATTGCCCCTCCTTCATCGGAGACAAACATTGTTGTACTAGACAGTCGGAAAGTCATCGTGATAAGGCCCCATAGGATCAGCGCACTAGAGCAGCAACTATCGTCGATGAAGAAAAGTCATAGATCAGAAGGATCATGTAAACACTCAAACAAAGACGAACGAAGACCGGATCCAAACAGATCCACCGAACACCAGCACCAATCGAATCCCGCGAGATCCGACAGAGACACACCTCCACACGCCCTTCAACGATGCTAGATGCACCATGGGGACGGGGATAGAACATGAGATACTTTATTCCTACTAAGGGACATCGCCGCCGTCGCACAGCCCCAATCAAGACGTTGAGTCTAACAAGAACGAACAGGGTCCTTCCCGTCGGCGGCGGGCCAAGATCCTCCGTACCTCCATGGCCCAAAGGCCATCGGAGATGGGGTGGAGCGGCGGTGGCGTCAACGGGAGGAGAAGGGGCTTTTCTTGTGGAGGAGGAAAGAGATTCCTCAAGGGGAATATATGTGGGCACGTAGAAGGGAAAAAACTCTTCCTTTTGTTCCGACTTCTTTTTTCACATCACTCAAAAGCTTTTGAGGGCTTTATTATGATGGGAGCAACCCTCTCCCCAAACTGCTACCAACCCTAATCGTCATCCAATCTCTCCTCCACTCCACCGTCTCAGACCCCTCATCTCCCCTGTCTGGAAACTTCATCAATGGCCGGGGGAGTGGGGACGCACCCCTTTCAATTTTTTTTCTTAGTTCGTGTATGTCCTTGTTTCACTTAGGTTTTGTTTCTCTGCCATCCACAAGGTGGTGGTGATGGCGATGGATGTTGAAATAAAATCTCTTCGGTCTTTTCTTACCTCGACAGTGTCCAATTTTGCTCTAAAGACAAACCTATGAGGGTAGATTTTTCAAAGCATGTCGACTCTCTTCAGATCTTCCCAGTTGACATGTCAATCAAGTGGAGTAGTTGGTTGGCTCTTTGTGTTGTGATTTCGACCTCTTCCTTTGATTTGTTCCACGGGATGGCTGATTTCTCCAACCCTTTGGACTGGTGGTGAATGATTGCAAGCTTGAGTTACATGGGATGATGACCCAAACGATATTCCTGCAACGTTTACTATATCTCGTTCCAAGCGGTGAGTGACTATTGTGGTCTTCAAAGACAGGTTTGGCAAGGGTGTTTGTTAGTGTTCATTTCCCTTACTACCGGTCCAGTGCAATTTTCAAGCTGCAACGGTTGGCATACAATCGACTTTAGAAGACGATTAGTATGGTTTTAGTTATAATTTGGTTTTATTTTCAGTCGTTTTGTGTTCAATTTGACTTTCCATTGTACTTCCTAGTTTTTTTACAATTATAGTAAAATATAAGATGCCCATTGGGTGTATTTTATAAAGGGAAAAGTATATTTTCTTGAATTCCACTACCATGAAACTTAGTCTCTTAAGCTTTCAAAATAGGATTAGTTTAGTCTCTCATGCCGCTTTGAGAATATGAAGTGGACACGGTTTTGGCCAAAACTTGACACATCACCTAGGTTTGACCGACATGTCACAGCCCATGTCATTTTTTTATATCCACAAGTGTCCCCGACTCCTGCCTAGCGCGGCGGGATCGGATGAGGACCACGACAGCGTTGTCCATGATGGTCATGCGGCGGAGGTGGTGCGCTCGAGCGGCCGGAGAGAGAGAGAGAGAGAGAGAGAGAGAGAGAGAGAGAGGGAGGGAGGGAGGGAGGGAGAGAGAGAGAGAGAGAGGCTGAGGCGAGTAGCTACTTTTTGAGGCTGACTCTTATAATTTTACTTTGTGAGGGAGGCTGTCGAAATTTTACTTTGTGAAACATCGTTGAGTAGCTACTTCTTGAGGCCGACTCTTATAATCTTTACTCCTCTAACGGTTTGAGATATCGGCTAGGTTTGGTTAACTCCGAGGAATTAATGGATAGGTTAGAGATGCTTTTAGAAGAGTTAGATACAATGAGCCAAAAACGACAACCTACAGTTTTGAAAAATGTAAACGATAACCTACTTGTTAGTAGGCCTTATGAAATCCTATCCATATAAGTTGAGTTGGAGAAAGAAAATCTTGGGGTGATGCGAGCGGTTGGACGTTGGGAGAAAGAAAAACTTGGGATGAACCACTGAATCTCATCAGTTGGAAGAAAGAAGCCCGACACACCTGAACTGACCTGATCGACAGAGCTGCTTGGGGAGCATTCCTCTACAAGCGAAGATTTGAACATGACAAACCTAGCTATATTATACTGTACCACTGAATTTATACTACTTGGAAAAGGAAACAACGGTACATAGCCGGTGAACACCAAAGTGGAGAGAATTGCTAAAAACAACAAATAATATTCAAACATAAAAAGGGATATACATTTTTCTAGCATCATTAAACAGTTGCACAGAGTAAACTAAACAGGGTGGCAATTCGAACTACACAAACAGTCATTTTACGGCACTTGCAAAAATTAAAAAGAAAGAAATATCCTATTGTTTTCATCGTCACACAAGTCTGCATGAATTCTCTGCCTACTGTTTCGTGAGGTCTGCAGGTAAGTGGCGCAATCTTGCTCCAAGAATAGCCTGGAGCAAAATTGTAAACCAACCAAGAAGAACCTCATGTCCTTTCTCTCGCGCCTTATTACTCTTCTTTCTTCCCTTTCTTCGGCACGGGCTTTTGGTACATCGCTATCTGACCCAAGATCGTACCGTTTGTTACGATGCCGATTACAGAGCCCATAAGTACTTTTCAGGAGTCAAGGAGGGTCCAGAGGAGTACAGCAAAGGGAGAACAAATACTGCATCAAATAGACATATCCCAATCATAGTGTATGTATGTGTCACTGAAACTAGTACCATATTCTTTCAATAACCCACAACATCTATGCATTTTCCAAATCAACTTAAACTAACAGGACTTTGAATGAACAGATCAGCAACCTAACTCAATAGGTTTACTAACAACTTTTATTGGACTAGAGCTGGACTGATCATGCACGGGGGAAATAGGGCATATTGCTAATAATGTACATACCACTACACGATACAGCAGTTTAGCTTGTCAAGAAGCAAATCAGAAACAGCTACATACAAACAGTCGGTTTAGTAATGAACTATAATCAGAATCAAAGGATACCACTTAACGGAGTCTTCTCCTGGATGCTGGTAAAAACTCTTACTGCAACAGAAAGGGGCATTAAGAATTAGCATCACATATGAGTAAAACTTGATGAACAAAACCAATATTTACCTAAACTAAAGGTCAAAAGTACTTTGCCAAATAAGAATATGAACTGATTCAAGTCATCAACCATATTCTTTGTAGTATAATGTATTAAAGATTAACAGTGCTAATACTGTTTAGTTTTAGACAGTAACAGCAGACTGAGAAGGGAATGCAAGTCAATAAAATGAAGTCTTGAAAATTTATTGTTAACTATTCCAACTCACCGAGGGAACCAGCGAAGTTCATGAAAGAAGTCAGGAAGCTCAGCTCGCCAGTGCTCTTATTCTGCATAACACCAACAACCAGTCTATATTCAAACTCATCTCTTAAGATAAAAAAAAGGTTCTGCAACAGTGCTACTAAAAGAATGTTACAGTAAAGTGCTAGTTAGCTACATACGGTGATCCCTTTATCAATTGATGAAAAGAACTTGCTACAAAAATATTGAACAATCTTATAGCTAGGTGTAGCAAGATGTAACAGAAAATAAAGGCCGTACTGTGAAATTTTTCCATATCTGCGGTACTCTAGCACAAAAGAAGATGGCATGCTGTGAAGCCTGCAAAACGCACAAGTCCCAGAATCAGAAGACGAGATCATACAGAACTTTTCGAGTGTACACAAAATAAAAGACCACTTGTTACTTACATAAAGGATTTCAAAAAGACCTGGATCAATTTTTCCAGCCAAAACAGTCGGCGCTAGGCCACAATATCTAAACAACCATTGTTTAGGGAAAGCAGGTAAAATAAATACGAAATCAGCAGTGTTACTGAAACTGAGTGATTTCTCAACATTTCCCATTTGTATTTCCATACTGTTGCTGATGGTACCTAAGAAAAACTAAAATAGATCCCTGGAGAAAAAAGGATACAGCAAAGCTTTCATCCATGTTTTGCTTCCCATTGGTGGCGAGTAATAGTAAATGATTCCAATCAAGATAATTGCTACAAGCGAAACAGATGTAGGTTAAAAAGATTGGCGAATAGTTTCTATGCAGCTTTATAAATAGAAAAGAGAGTAGTGCTACTTCACCCACTGTCCATTTATGACATTAGGTCAAAGACAAACCTTGGATCAGCAGAAAAGCTAGCTCTCCATAAGCTGAAAAGGGCAGTCCTTTATGAATACAATATGCCAGAGCAATTGTGTAGCCAATGAGCTCAAGCTCAAAGGAGGCTACACTAAGTCCTCTAACACTTCCATGCTTCAAAATCTTTAGTATCTGCAATAAAAATAGTTCAGCCAAAGAACATCGAAAGAGAAGGCTGTCTACGCTACAACAAAGCAAATTTACATAAATGATCAATAGAAAAAAACTTGTAATTGAAATCTTATTGCACTTATACATACAATTTCCTGAAACAGCCAGGTGCAGATTCATTCAGTATGAAGACATGGATGTTATTCTATAGGATATATTTGTTTACAACATGTTATCTTAAATCACCTCTCTTATGAAGACCACAACTCATGTTATCGTGTTCATCTTCGCAACAGGTTGAAGATTGACTAACGAATCATTATATGAGCCTCATAATTCCACAGGCTTCTATATACTGAAATCCTCATTTTAAGATTGACTACCTTTAAACTTATGCAAATATAGCTGAGCATGTCGCACCAACTACATCAGCAGTTCAGCACCATACACTAAACGCTATAAGAACATCTCGATCACTACACATCTTGACATGATACTCAAAAAGTAAAACATTGCTAGATACTATACTGTGTGATTATCTGCAACACTTGGTTGATTAAATAAGCACACAAAAATCTGTCAGGCAGGTTACTACCAGTCTACAATCATCCATCTGAAGCGCAACAAAGCCTGCAACCCTTTCTGATATTGTAATAATCCATGTTGTGTGTGTACTCATAAACCCTTTCTGAAGCGCAACAAAGCCTGCAACCCTTTCTGATATTGTAATAATCCATGTTGTGTGTGTACTCATAAACCCTTTCTGAAGCACAACAAAGCCTGCAACCCTTTCTGATTAGCAAACTCTCACACTGAACTTCTGCAATACTCATAAACTAAAAATACATTTTGTTGACCCCCTCAAGGCAAGGTTTGGTGGCCGATCTTTGGCATTGCAAGGGTTGAGGACACTAGGTCAATGAAACAACAAGAATCGTGCCAAACTACAACAAAAATGGCAAACAACACCTCAGACCTGCCTAACCTTTTAATTCATTTCCAAAATTAAGCATGACAACACAACACAAAACAGCAAGCTACCTGCCATGGGAAGATGTAAACGCCCCCACGACTAAAACTAGTTTCTAATTTATGACACTAGATACAGGCACCTGAGGGAGCTTGATGAAAGTAGATCCAGCCTATGTTTTTAAAGCGTCCCTAAGGCGACGCCTAGGCGACGCCTAGGCGTCGAAGCGCTCCCCCTCCGCTTTGGAAAATCGGCGCCTAGGCGTCCAAAGCGCCCGCCTAGGCGTCGCCTAGGCGCCAAAGCGCCCCCCCTCCCTAAGGCGGTAAGGCGTCGCCTTAAAAACATAGGATCCAGCAATGATGAAGTATCCAAGGACTGTTGACAAGAATGGTAGCAGGGAGTCCATGGAAGGGATCTTAGCGTCCAGCGATGCTGACCAGATGTACCCTACATCCGTACTGAAGATTTTCAGTGGTGTCCCACTGGCTGATCTTCTTCCATTGCTCATCTCCAGGGTCGCCAAAGTTTGAAAACCTGGCGGCAATTGGGTTCCTTTTGAAGGCTTCCTCACGCAGCAAGCCATCAAGGATGAAGGTTCCCTTGACAGTTTTAGGATGAGAACTGTGGGGGCTGTAGAGCATGTTTTTCTATCAACTGGCCAGGATTGGAATGCACCATTGGTGGTGACAGAGCAGAGCATGGGGCGGCCAGGAATCATGCTCGCTAATCAATTTCTAGATTCAAGCAAGCGGCTGTTTAGTGAGACCTGCAAATGCCTCAGGGAGTGGAGGATTATATTTCTCATGGGCTAGAGAGAATTTGCAACAACCCCAACCTACACACTAACAATCACAAGGATCACACAACCATGGAGCAAACAAACAAAGAATTCCACCGGTGGCTTCTCGCTCCGTTGGTTTTATGCACAATCTAGCACAGGGGCCTTGCCATGCCGTGCCAAGGATTCAACAAGGCCAGGCTACCAAACAAACAGCCCTTTATTTATGCGCAATTTCGCACGCCATGCTCACGTAAAGAACCTGACATCCTCTCACACACACACACACCACCAAACGAAACAAAACAGCCACACGGAACGCGCTTCTTTGGATTCATATGGCACAATAATCTAATAGGGGTGACCAATGCTGTAATCTTGAGAAATCACCAAGAAAGTTCAGGCAAGAAGGGAACGAACCTGCGGGAGCTTGACGGTGGTGGAGGCGGCCACGATGCAGTAGCCGAGGAGCTTGGAGACGAGCGGGAGCAGGCAGTCTTTCTCCGGGATCTTGGCGTCCGACAGCGCCGAGAGGACGCAGCCGAAGTTCATGCCCAGGATCTCCAGCTCCATCGTCTCCAGATTCGCCAATCTCCAAATCCAATCTACGGCCAGTAATCATCCAGTACAAAGATCAGAAGAAAACAAGGCAGAGGGTGCTTCGGTCAGGAGGGAGAGGGGGAGTGAGGGAGGAGGCAGGAGAGGGGTGAGGGTCGCAGACCTGCTCCGGATGGGCTCCCGGCTGAAGGTGCAGAGAAGAGAGGGGAGGGTGGCTGCAGCGGACCGAGGGGAGGGCAGCGCGCCGACGAAGGGCCGGCCGGAGGGGCGACGAGGCACCGGTGACGCTAGTTCTGGCGGCGGCGGCTCTTCCCTTGGTCTTCTCCGGCGACGGCTCTTCTTCCCCCTTGGATTGCTGCTCCGTGTGCCGGTGCCGTGGCCGCGCAGGATAGGGGGGAGGGAGAGTTGGCGTGCAGGGGAGAGGAACAGCGATGCCCCCGGAAATATTCTGAACTGGGCCGAGGGGCCGAGAGTGGCGGCCCGAGGATGGTTGCGTGGTGGGCTGGGCTGCGCCGAGGACCAGATATTAGATCCCGTCGGATGGGTCTGCCATGAGGTGGAATCTTTTTTTTAAGACGGAGGCGTTCAACGTTCCTTCAAAAGCCTCACAATGATCAACGCCACTTGACGCGCTTTCAGATGTCGTCATGTGTCGTGTTTTGGGCGCTTCCTTCAGATTTTTTTTCATGCATTTTCGGCTTTTAAAACAGGTTTTTTGGGGGTTTTTCTTTTTGGTTTTTCAAAAAAAATTGCACGGAAAAATACGGTTTTTTTTGCTTTCATGAGAGGTACGATTTTGCTTTTGCGAGAGGCACAACCATGCCTCTCGAAAAACGAAACAAAAACATGTTTTCTTTTTTTTCTTCCACGAGAGGCGCGGTTTTGCTTTCGCGAGAAGCACGACCGTTCCTCTCGAAAACGGAAAAAACAATTTTTCTATTGTTTTTTTCCTTCTGCGAGAGGCACGGTTGTGCTTTCACGACGTATCACTCGGAAACGAAAAAAGATGTGTTTTCTGTTTTATTTCTTCCACGAGTTTCTCTCATAAACGAAAAAAACATGTTTTTGGAAACGAATCGAGTGTCTAACAGAAAATATGTTCTTGATTTCAAAAAATGTCCATGTTTTCAAACTAAGTTCCTATTTTCCAAAAAATATTCAAGTTTTACAAAAATTATATAGAAATTTCCTGTTCAAAACTGAAAACCCCAACTAAAAACCAGATGCTACAGTACCGAATACTACATCAGATGTAATCGCTATAGTAGCTTTTTTTAGGGGTATCGCTATAGTAGCTTGAAATTGCTACAGCACCCGCTGCTACATGGGCCAGCCCAATATGAAGCGCCATGTGCATCACACTACTATTGGACGTTGTGAGGGCCATAGGCGACACATCGCGAGTAATCCAAATGAGAGATAGTTCGAAAATAGAGGGGTCGCTCCAGGGCCACATTTCCCCATGGTCTGCATCCTGACGATAGGCTCGCCTGGCCATTGTTTTGTCGCCAAGTAGTGATACGGAGATCGTGGCACCAAGAGCAAAGCTTGTCAATGACGATGTCAATGCGTTGTCGGTCCCGCGGTCTTCATAGCTACATGAACACAACCATTTATATGTAATATCCGTTGGATGCTTGAAGATTTAGCCCTCCGTCAATGCTTTATTGCATGATGTCCATAATGCCTAGGCGAGCGCCACAAAACTGAACCATGTCAACCTCCTGGCCTTGCATATCGTACCCTAGACAAGATGATGGAACTAACAGAAACCACGGGGTTCCAGGAACAACATGCGGCCTCCCTAATCACACTCCATGCAAAACTTGCTATAATACATTGAAAGAGGATGCGATCACAGTTCTTTTTCCTTCGAGAGGCCATATCTGGATTATATTAGCAAGGAAAACAATACAACATTATGGAAACATCCATACACGGGACACCTGTCCCAAATTACAGAAACCACCCTAGGCAAAGAAGATATTGAAACAAGTCCCTAGGAAGTTCCTGTCACATAGGTAAAGTGACAAAAAGTAAAAGAGTAAAAAGAACAATTGTAGAAGACTTTCTGTATTAATGGAAAATAGACCTGGTGGCCATAAGTTCACTAGTGGCATCTCTATCGAAAGCATAAAAATGGTGTGATAGACAAATTACTGTTGAGCAATTGACAAAATTGTGCATAGTTCTAATTATGATCATTCATGGCATAATCCCACGTAAGCATTACGTCTGTGATATGTAGACCGTTAATCTTGAGCGATAATGATCATATGCTTTGGCCCGGGAGGAATCTTGAGATCATAGGGGGTCTTGGATTATCACACCATATGTTGATGAAGTCCAAGAGCATCTTAGGATCTACCAAAAGTGGAACTGAAGTTTCCTATTTCAACAAGTTCTTCAGAATCATCAAGGTTCCCACAAACGAGAATGAGATAACTCCCTATGAATAATGGGACATGAGAAGAAATACACTCTCTTACTTACACACTTGGGGTTGTTTAGCGAAAGTCAATGTGTCGAGCCCCAGAAAGCATAAGCTTGGACCAAAGCGTTGGCTATAGATTTCTAGTGGTGAAGTCTGAGGTACTTGAGTTGAAGGTCAGTACGATTATGGAGTCTAAAAATGGTACATCCTTTGAGGATATTTTCCTATGAGAGATATGAAAATCACTTCTAAACAGGAATCTGAGGAGACTCCCAAGCATGCCATTCCTATGGAATATTATGAACGAGCACATGATGAAAATCATGTGGTGGATGATGAGGAAGCTCCTGGTAGGGGCAAGATCAGAGAACTACAAAGCCCTTTGGTAATGATTTTCCTATGTACCTCGTCGATGATATTCTCACTTCTATTCTAGAAGCTTAGGCATCTCCGAATGCGGACTACTGGAATGATGTGGTCCATAGCTAGATGGATACCGTCATGGTTAGCGGGACATGGGAAAACACTGAATGTCCCTATGGTTGCAAACCATTGGGATGTAAGTGGTTGTTCAAATAGAAACTTAGGCCTGATGGTATGATAGAAAAGTACAAGGCTAGACTTGTGGCCAAGGGTTATACCCAGAAAGAAGAAGGAGATTTCTTTGATAGTTATTTACCTATCGCCGGGCTGACCATCATTTGAGTTTTACTCTTGTTGTGTAACGCCCTCGATGCGGCTATATCTCCGACGTGTCGAAGCACGACTTAGAGGCATAACCACATTCAAAGCAATGTCGCAAGTGAGGTAATCTTCGCAAACAACCCATGTAATACAATAAGGGAAAAGATACATAGTTGGCTTACACTCGCCATGTCACACAAATACATAAATAACATTACATTCATCCAAATACACTCAAGGTCCGACTACGGAACCAAAATGAAGATAAACCCCAAAAGCAACATAGTCCCCGATCGCCCCAACTGGGCACCACTACTGATCATCTGGGAAAGACACATAGTAACGACGAGGGTCTTCATCAAACTCCCACTTGAGCTCGGTCATATCATCTGGAGCGGTATCATCGGTCCGTGCATCTGGTTTTGGAAGTAATCTGTGAGTCATGGGGACTCAGCAATCTCACACCCTCGCGATCAAGACTATTTAAGCTTATAGGTAAGATAAAGGTATGATGTGGAGCTGCAGCAAGCGACTAGCATATATGGTGGCTAACATACGCAAATGAGAGCGAGAAGAGAAGGCAAAAGCACGGTCGAACAACTATGATCATGAAGTGATCCTAGAATAACCTACATCAAGCATTACTCCAACACCGTGTTCACTTCCCGGACTCCGCCGAGAAGAGGCCATCATGGTTACACACGCGGTTGGTGCATTTTAGTTAAGTTAAGTTTCAGGTTATCTACAACCGGACATTAACAAATTTCCATCTGCCCATAACCGCAGGCACGGCTTTCGAAAGATCATATCCCTGGAGGGGAGTCCCAACTTAGCCCATCACAAGCTCTCACGGTCAACGAAGGATATTCCTTCTCCCAAGACAATCCTATCAGACTCGGCATCCCGGTTACAAGACATCCTCGACAATGGTAAAACAAGTCCAGCAAGACCACTCGCTGTGCCGACAAATCCCGATAGGAGCTGCACATATCTCGTTATCAGGGCACACCGGATAAGCTAAGCATACGGAAGCCAACGTAACCCAAGTTGCCAAGGGACGGCCCCGCACGGTGCTCTGGGTTGGACAACACTCAGAGGAGCACTGGCCCGGGGGTTTAATAAAGATGACCCTTGGGCTCCGAAAACCCAAGGGAAAAAGAGGCTAGGTGGCTAATGGTAAAACCAATGTTGGGCATTGCTGGAGGAGTTTTATTCAAGGCGAACTGTCAAGGAGTTCCCATTATAACCCAACCATGTAAGGAACGCAAAATCCGGGAACATAACACCGATATGACGGAAACTAGGGCGGCAAGAGTGGAACAAAACACCAGGCATAAGGCCGAGCCTTCCACCCTTTACCAAGTATATAAGTGCATTAAGATAAACAAGATAATATGGTGATATACCAACAATAAACAAGTTCCAACAAGGAACGATCTCCAATCTTCACCTGCAACTAGCAACGCTATAAGAGGGGCTGAGCAAAGCGGTAACATAGCCAAACAACGGTTTGCTAGGACAAGGTGGGTTAGAGATTTGACATGGCAATGTGGGAGGCATGATAAGCAAGTGGTAGGTATCATAGCATAGGCATAGCAAAAGAGTGAGCATCTAGCAAGCAAAGATAGAAGTGATTTCGAGGGTATGGTCATCTTGCCTGCAAAGTTCTCGAAGTTGCCTTGATCCTCGTAAGCGTACTCAACGGGCTCCTCATACACGTACTCGTCTCCCGGCTCTACCAAGCAAGAACAACAAGCAAAAAGGAACACAATCAACCACGTGCAATGCTCAAGCAACATGATGCAAACATGGTATGATATGCAGGATGTGATATGTGATGCATATGCAAGATTTGGAAAGGAATGATTGAACCTGTCCTCAACTTGGAAAAACAAGAGTGCCACTGAAAATAGGAGTTGATTTCGGTTGAAATCGATATAAAGATCACCGGAATCGGATGCACGGTTTGGAAATGGTAAGCAAAACAAATAAAGCACCGGTCTGTGATTAACAGCAAGTAGCCATCTAAATGCATCAAGATAAATGAGCTACTGCACCCAAACATGGCAACAAAATACATGGAAGGGATCCACTCATGATGCTTGACAAAAGATGAACACTGAGCTACGGCTAATTCACTCAATAACAGGTTCAAACAAGCATGGCAAAAGTGCAAAAGATAACAGGTTTCAAACTTAGTGAAATTAACAGCATGTCGGAATTTATCATCAGGAAGCAATGTTTAGAGCACGTTAACTACATGCTACAGGAACATAACATGGCAAAGTAAGGCATGGCATGAAGCTACTCAAAGCATACAACAAAAGTCCCTTAGTGACCATAAGCTAAAAGGGATCAGAAAATACAATTGCAATCATGTGAACATAGCAAAAAGATAAACAGATTCAGACTTAGTGAAAAACTGGAGCATGGCAAAACAGATAACGAGTAGGCATGTTTACGAGCTCGATGCACTCACTACGAGGCATTGCATGACAAACTAAGCATGCACCCAGCAAGTAGGCATGGCATAGAAGCTAGACATAGCAAGAACAACATCATAGCATGCACGGATCAACTATAACAAGCTCAGCAAAATTGCTAAACATGTTAACAATCTTCCAGGAACATTTTATAGCAAAAGTAGAGCTCGATTGACTCAAGCTAGGGTGCTCCATAATTGCAAACAAAGACATGGATGGATAGAGTACAACATTATCTACAAAACATCCTTACTGATCATGCCCAAAAGAGGCACGGATCACTAGGAAACAACATGAACATGTGGCATAAAAATAATGGCAGGGCAAGGACTTAGTGAAATTCTAAGTCCCTGAAATCAGCATCATTGAGTAAGCTACTTTGCATGCTTGTGCTAGTCACCACGAAGATCACAAAAATACATGGCATACACCCCTATAAAGATGGCATGGCATTCTTCAAAACACATGTAGAGCTCAGGATCATAGCATGCACACATTAATCATGGAAAAAATGACAAAAGTGCATTTGCTGAAACAGATCTGAAACTATCATCACATAGCCCTCTTCCAACAGCATTTTAGGCATCAAGATGAGCTCAAATTAAAATGATGCAATGAGATGAAATGATGTACTCGTCGAGACGAACATTTTGATATGCTACACGCACAAATCGGAGCCACGATGAGGAAGTTATGGCAT
>NC_041390.1:607863919-607882016 GCF_002162155.2 Triticum dicoccoides
GAGGAGAGGCGGACGGCGGGCTGCTCCGGTCGGTGCGTGGCCTGCGGCGGCGGCGGCGGCGTGGAAGGTGGAGACGGCGCGCGAGGGAGAAGCGGGGGCACGCGGCTCGGGTCGGAGAGGGCTCCGCGCGGGCTCGGCAGGCCTCGGGCGGCGCGGCGATGTGGGCACCGGGCGGGACGAATCAGGTGGTGCCACGTGGCGGTGGCGGGGCGGAGTGGACGTGTCCGGCTGGATGGAAATTTGTCCGGCGACGCGTGGAGAGGGAGGGGACTAGGGTTTGCCCGAAATTTTTGCGGAGTGGCCTTTATATAGAGGTAGAGGGAGATGGGAGACTCCAAATGAGGTGCAGTTTGCGGCCACGCGATCGTGATCGAACGGCCTATGTGATGGGGGAGGTTTAGGTGGATTTTGGGCCACTTTGGAGGGGTGTTGGGCTGCAACACACACGAGGCCTTTTCGGTCCCTCGGTTAACCGTTGGAGTAACAAGCGAAGTCCAAATGGCACGAAACTTGACAGGCGGTCTACTGGTAGTAAACCAAGGCCACATGACAAGTCTCGGTCCAATCCAAAAATGTTTAACACCCGCACACGAAAAGAGGTAGAAAGGGACACCGGAGGACATAGGAGCGCCGGAATGCAAAACGGACAACGAGGAAAATGCTCGGATGCATAAGACGAACATGTATGCAAATGCAATGCACATGATAACATGATATGAGATGCATGACAAAGACAAAACACACGGAGATAAAAACCCGACAACGAGGAAATAAAATAACTTAGTGCCGAAAATGGCAAGAGTTGGAATATAAATAAGGTAGGTTACATCCGGGGTGTTACAACACTCCACCACTATGAAAGGATCTCGTCCCGAGATCTAGGACTGGAAAAACTTCGGGTACTCAGAACGGAGGTGATCCTCGCGTTCCCAGGTGGCTTCACGGTCGGAATGATGTGACCACTTGACTTTGAGGAATTTGATAGACTTGTTGCGAGTCTTGCGCTCAGTTTCTTCAAGAATAGCAACTGGGTGCTCATGATAAGACAAGTCTTCTTGGAGATCAATGTCTTCGAAGTTGACGGTGCGGTCAGGAGTCTTGAAGCACTTGAGGAGTTGAGACATGTGAAACACGTCGTGCACGTTTGCAAAGTTGGAGGGAAGCTCAAGTTGATAGGCGAGATTGCCTCTCTTGTTGACGATCTTGAAAGGACCCATGTATCTAGGGGCAAGCTTCCCTTTGATACCGAAGCGCCGAGTACCTTTCATAGGAGAGACGCGGAGGTATACATGGTCTCCGATCTCGAAAGCTAAGTCACGATGCTTGCTATCATAGTAACTCTTCTGGTGCGATTGCGCGGCTTTGAGATTATCATGAATGACTTTGCACATCTCTTCTGCCTCTGTGATCAAGTCATTACCAAGAAGTTGATGTTCACCAGTCTCTGACCAGTTAAGAGGAGTACGACACTTCCTGCCATAGAGAATTTCAAATGGGGCCTTGCCCGAACTCGCTTGAAAGCTGTTGTTGTAGGAGAACTCGGCATATGGAAGACAATCTTCCCACTTCATACCGAAAGAGATGACGCAAGCCCTGAGCATATCTTCAAGAATCTGATTTACTCGCTCGACTTGGCCACTAGTTTGAGGATGAAAAGTTGTGCTGAAGTGAATGTTGGTGCCCATGGCCTTTTGAAAAGAATCCCAGAACTTGGAGGTGAAGATGCTGCCACGATCTAAAGAAATCAACTGTGGAATGCCGTGTAGAGAGACAATCCGGGTGGTATAAAGCTCTGCCAACTGAGCTGCTGTGATAGATTCTTTGATAGGAAGGAAATGAGCCACTTTAGTGAGTTTGTCGATGATAACGAAGATAGCATCATTTCCACACTTGGACTTTGGAAATCCAGTCACGAAGTCTATCTCAACATGGTCAAACTTCCATTCTAGAATTGCAAGAGGTTGGAGGAGACCAGCTGGCCGTTGGGGTTCTGCTTTCACTCTTCTGCAGACATCACATTCATTCACGAACTGAGCAATTTCGCGCTTCATTCGAGTCCACCAATACGACTGCTTGAGGTCATGGTACATCTTTGTACTTCCAGGGTGGATAGAGAGGAGTGAATTGTGAGCCTCGTTCATAATGACTTTACGAAGATCACCTTTAGGCACAACAATGCGATCCTCGAAGAATAGAGTATCCTTGTCATCAAGACGATAGCACTTGTACTTGGGTTGACTCTTGGCAACCCCAATCTTCACCTTCTTCACCATGGCATCAAGAAGTTGAGCCTCGTGAATCTGATCTTCCAAAGTAGGAGAGACTTGGAGGTTGGCGAGGAAACCTTGAGGAACTACTTGCAGATTGAGTTTGGGGAAAGCTTCACAAAGCACGGGTTGGTAAGGCTTGATAATCAAACTGTTGCAGTAAGCCTTCCTGCTCAATGCGTCAGCAATTACATTGGCCTTGCATGGAGTATATTCGATACTCGGATTATACTCTTGAATCATTTCGACCCAACGAGTCTGACTGAGGTTGAGGTTTGGCTGAGTGAAGATGTACTTGAGACTCTTATGATCAGTGAAGATGTCCACTTTTCTTCCCAATAAGAGATGTCTCCAAGTTAAAAGAGCATGCACAACTGCCGCCAACTCGAGGTCGTGAGTGGGGTAGTTCTTTTCATTGGGCTTCAACTGGCGAGAAGTATAGGACACAACTTTCTTCTCTTGCATCAACACTACACCAAGACCTTGAAGGGAAGCATCACAGAAGACCTCATACGGTTTGGATTCATCAGGAGGAGTCAGAACTGGAGCAGTGACTAACTTCTCTTTCAGGGTGTTGAAAGAGATGTCACATTCAGGCGACCAGACGTACTTCACATGCTTCTGGAGAAGGTTGGAAAGAGGCTTCGCGATCTTAGAGAAGTTCTCAACGAACCTTCGACAATATCTTGCGAGACCAAGGAAGCTGCGGAGTTGCTTCACGTTCTAAGGTGGTTCCCAATTCACAATTGCAGACACCTTCTCAGGATTAACTGCTATGCCCTTGGCGGAGATGATATGTCCAAGGTAGAGAACCTCATCGATCCAAAAATTGCACTTTGAAAACTTGGCATAGAACTAATGTTCTCTGAGCTTATCCAGCACCAAACACAAGTGCTTGGCATGATCTTCCTTGTTCTTGGAAAAGACCAAAATTTCATCGAGGTAGACCAAGACGAAGTCATTTGTGTAGGCGTTGAAGATGAAATTCATCATGCAAGAGAATGTTGGCGGAGCACTGACAAGGCCGAAAGACATGACAGTGTATTCATATGAACCATAGCTTGTTCTGAATGCTGTCTTGGGGATATCTTCTTCACGAATGCGAATCTGGTGATAGCCCATACGGAGATCAAGCTTGGAGAATACTTGAGCACCTTTGAGTTGTTCAAACAACTCATTGATGTTGGGAAGTGGGTACTTGTTCTTTATAGTCTTCTTGTTCAATGGACGGTAGTCGACACAAAGTCGGTCCGTTCCATCCTTCTTCTTCACAAAAAGAACTCCACAACCCCACGGAGAAGAACTAGGTCAGATGAGACCCATTCGCTCTTGAATATCGAGTTGTTTCTTCAGCTCCTTCAACTCTTCAGGTCCAAGCTTGTAAGGACGTTTGCAAACAGGTTCCGTGCCAGGCTCAAGATCGATGACGAATTCAACTGGCCGGTGCGGAGGCATTCCTGGAAGCTCTTCTAGAAAGACGTCTTGATATTCGCAAACGACTGGAATTTGAGAGATGACATCCAGCTCGCCCTTCTCATTGAGAGAAAACAGACGGATGGTATTATCACGAGCGGCAAAGACGATTACATCCTCAGACGAATGAGTCAATTGAATCTGCCTGGCAGCACAATCAAGCTGAGCCTTGTGCTTAGAAAGCCAGTCCATTCCGAGAATAAGATCAATATCCGAGTTACCAAGGACCATTGGAGAAGCCAGAAACTTGAAATCACCCATCATGATAGAAACATCCGGGACTATCGAGGTAGCCCTCATAGACTTAGCCGAAGAAACCACTCCCATAGGTTTACCCAACATTTGCGAAATGAAGTCATGCTTGGAAACAAATGATCTTGACATGAAACAATGCGATGCACCAGTATCAAAAAGGACTTTTGCAGGAGTAGAGTTAACTGGAAAGTTACCCATAATCACATCTGACGAGTCCTCTGCCTGAGCTGCGTTGAACAAGTTGACCTTGGCGTGCTTGGGATTATGCTTGACCACTGCATTGCTAGCAGATCTCACAGGAGGAGGAGGAGGAAGGTGCCTCTGATTGAAGCATTTGTTGGCATAGTGACCCTTCTGCTGACACTTGTTGCACGTGACCTCCGAGAGTGGACGGTGATACGGAGCACTTGATCTTGGAGCTTGAGACGAAGTCTTGTTCTGAAAGCCTGGGTTGGGTGGGTGGGAAGATCCATTGCCACATTTGCTCTTCTGCTAATAAGGCTGACGAAACGAAGGAGGAGGCAGCCAATACTTTTGCTGCTTAGAAGCCACTTGGGTTGAGGAAGAAGGAGTAGCATCTCTGACTCGCTTCTTGGAAGCATCGCACTTGAGTTGAGCAGTCTCTTGCTTCATTGCCATATTGTAGAACTCATCGTACTTCTTCGGCTCAAAAAGGACGAGAGCTAGTTGGAGATCTTCTCTGAGGCCACCCCTGAACTGATAAATCATGCTCTTCTCACCAGGGACGTATTGCTTAGCGAAACGAGCGAGCCTCTGGGACAGAATGTTATACTGGTAAACAGACAAGCTGCCTTGCTTCAGGTTGCGGAATTCCTCACGCTTGCTCTCAACAACACTCTGAGGAATGTGATGAGCTTTGAAGTCTTGACAGAATTCATCCCAGGTAATCACACGGCCTCCTCTGGAATCTTTGTATTGCTGAAACCATTATGCAGCTTGGTCTTTGAGTTGGAAGGAGGCAAACTTGACAAAGTCCTCAGGCCTGACGTTGCTGCACTCGAAATGCTTGCATATATCCACGAGCCAATCATCAGCGTCTGAGGCCTCGACACAATTGCTGAAGGTCTTTGGCTGGTTAGCGAGGAACTGGTTGAGTGTAGCAAACTGATTCTGATTGTTGCCATGGCCATGATTCCCTTGGTTGCGCTCTTGTAGAATTTGCATGATCAGCTGCGTGTTTGCATTGATAGCGGCCATCACAGCTTGCCATGCCTCGGGAGGTGGAGGTGGTGGTGGCGAATCCTGATTCTGATTCTGACCCTTAGCAGGAGCCATCTTGAAGAGGGTGACATCCGTTAGCATCTTGACAGACATATATTCAAGCTGAATCAAATGGATAGAAATTGCTACTTATAGTCCTCACATCCGAACAAAATGAACGAATGCATTCCAATTGAAATGGTTACACCTCCATAAATTGAGAAGCCACTTAGATAGAGGTAGAAGAATAAAACAACAAGGTACGGACAAGAACAAATACTTGGTGAGGATTACCCAATCACAAACCAAATATCCGCGGAAGAAGTACTAGAGCTACAAGAATTCCCACCTATGAAACTCCCGAACCTTTCTGGTTATGCAATCAGGTGTTGGGGATACAGGGGAAACATAATATCTCACCCAAAGCTAGCAAATCCTACATCCAGCTGTATCCATCCTTCAACACATAACCAAGAAACCTTCGGAAATCATTTACCTCCACCTTCGAAAAGCATCCGTTATACGAGTTATGGCAATACTCCAAAACTCCTGCCCCAGTACTGGGTGGCGTCGAGGTTATCTCACCAACAACTGCATAAAGGATATTTTTGATGTCGGCGAAACTCAGGTATTCCAGAATTGCAACGATAAAATTGTGACGAAAACACCTCGGAGCTCAACTCCCTGGGACACTGCCATAACCCCTAAATGTCAGGAGGCACCAAGAACAATGTTCTCGTCACAAAACCATCGGAACGATTCCAAGATACCCGCGTGATCCTAAAAAACTTTTTAGTGAAATTTGAGAAGAGAAGAGTCAAAACTCTACGCCAGGATGCCTCACCAGAGCGACGAAGGGACTGAGGAGTAAAAAGAATTCCTAACTCTCCGATATATATAATCCTAAATGACTCAAAACATTTTTCTAGACTCAACAACGCCAACGATTCAATCAAGCAGGGGGCTCCTAAGGTCGGGGAAGGCTCTGATTACCAACTTGTAACGCCTTCGATGCGACTATATCTCCCACGTGTCGAAGCATGACTTAGAGGCATAACCACATTGAAAGCAATGTCGCAAGTGAGGTAATCTTCACAAACAACCCATGTAATACAATAAGGGAAAAGATACATAGTTGGCTTACACTCGCCATGTCACACAAATACATAAATAACATTACATTCATCCAAATACACTCAAGGTCCGACTACGGAACCAAAATGAAGATAAACCCCAAAAGCAACATAGTCCCCGATTGCCCCAACTGGACACCACTACTGATCATCTTGGAAAGACACATAGTAACGACGAGGGTCTTCATCGAACTCCCACTTGAGCTTGGTCATATCATCTGGAGCGGTATCATCGGTCCCTGCATCTGGTTTTGGAAGTAACCTGTGAGTCACGGGGACTCAGCAATCTCACACCCTCGCGATCAAGACTATTTAAGCTTATAGGTAAGGTAAAGGTATGATGTGGAGCTGCAGCAAGCGACTAGCATATATGGTGGCTAACATACGCAAATAAGAGCGAGAAGAGAAGGCAAAAGCACGGTCGAACAACTATGATCAAGAAGTGATCCTAGAATTGTTGGAAATATGCCCTAGAGGCAATAATAAAATGATTATTATATTTCCTTGTTCATGATAATTGTCTATTATTCATGCTATAATTGTATTATCCGGAAATCGTAATACATGTGTGAATACATAGACCACAATGTGTCCCTAGTGAGCCTCTAGTTGACTAGCTCGTTGATCAACAGATAGTCATGGTTTCCTGGCTATGGACATGGGGATGTCATTGATAACGGGATCACATCATTAGGAGAATGATGTGATGGACAAGACCCAAACCTAAGCATAGCACAAAGATCGTGTAGTTCGTTTGCTGTAGCTTTTCTAGATGTCAAGTATCATTTCCTTAGACCATGAGATTGTGCAACTCCCGGATACCGTAGGAGTGCCTTGGGTGTGCCAAACGTCACAACGTAACTGGGTGACTATAAAGGTACATTACAGGTATCTCCAAAAGTGTCTGTTGGGTTGGCACGAATCGAGACTGGGATTTGTCACTCCGTATGACGGAGAGGTATCTCTAGGCCCACTCGGTAATGCATCATCATAATGAGCTCAATGTGATCAAGTGGTTGATCACAGGATCATGCATTATGGTACGAGTAAAGTGACTTGTCGGTAATGAGACTGAACAAGGTATTGGGATACCGACGATCGAGTCTCGGGCAAGTAACGTACCGATTGACAAAGGGAATTGAGTACGGGATTGATTAGGTCCTCAACATCGTGGTTCATCCGATGAGATCATCGAGGAGCATGTGGGAGCCAACATGGGTATCCAGATCCCGCTGTTGGTTATTGACCAGAGAGTCGTCTCGGTCATGTATGCTTGTCTCCCGAACCCGTAGGGTCTACACACTTAAGGTTCGGTGACGCTAGGGTTGTATAGATATGAGTATGCAGTAATCTGAAAGTTGTTCGGAGTCCCGGATGAGATCCTGGACGTCACGAGGAGTTCCGGAATTGTCCAGAGGTGAAGAATTATATATAGGAAGTGTAGTTTCGGCCATCGGGAAAGTTTCGGGGTCACCGGTATTGTACCGGGACCACCGGATGGGTCCCGGGGGGTCCACCGGGTGGGGCCACCCATCCCGGAGGTCCCCATGGGCTGAAGTGGGGAGGGGAACCAGCCCATAGTGGGCTGGTGCACCCCCCTTGGCCCCCCATGCGCCTAGGGTTGGGAACCCTAGGGGAGGGGGCGCCTCCACTTGCCTTGGGGGGTACTCCACCCCTTGGCCGCCGCCCCCCTAGGAGATCCCATCTCCTAGGGCTGGCGCACCCCCCTAGGGGGCCTATATAAAGGGGGGAGGGAGGGCAGTCGCACCTCAAGTCTTGGCGCCTCCCTCTCCCCTGCTACACCTCTCCCTCTCGTAGAAGCTCGGCGAAGCCCTGCTGCGATCACTGCTGCATCCACCACCACGCTGTCGTGCTGCTGGATCTTCATCAACCTCTCCTTCCCCCTTGCTGGATCAAGAAGGAGGAGACGTCATCCGCTTCGTACGTGTGTTGAACATGGAGGTGCCGTCCGTTCGGCACTTGGTCATCGGTGATTTGGATCACGACGAGTACGACTCCATCATCCCCGTTCTCTTGAATGCTTCCGCTCGCGATCTACAAGGGTATGTAGATGCACTCTCCTCTCGTTGCTTGTTGACTCCATAGATTGATCTTGGTGAAACGTAGGAAAAAATTTTGTTTTCTGCAACGTTCCCCAACAGTGGCATCATGAGCTAGGTCTATGTGTAGTTACTATGCACGAGTAGAACACAAAGTAGTTGTGGGCGTCGATATTGTCAATTTGCTTGCCGTTACTAGTCTTATCTTGATTCGGCGGCATCGTGGGATGAAGCGGCCCGGACCAACCTTATACGTACGCTTACGTGAGACCGGTTCCACCGACTGACATGCACTAGTTGCATAAGGTGGCTGGCGGGTGTCTGTCTC
Organism: Triticum dicoccoides; assembly: GCF_002162155.2. Lineage (NCBI taxonomy): Eukaryota > Viridiplantae > Streptophyta > Magnoliopsida > Poales > Poaceae > Triticum > Triticum dicoccoides. Next base: position 607,872,657 of record NC_041390.1, read on the forward strand.
TCCCACTTTAGTCGGATCGGATTCGATGAACAGGGTCCTTATGAAGGGTAAATAGAAATTGGCAATTCACGTTGTGGTTTTGGCGTAGGTAAGAAACATTCTTACTAGAAACCTATAGCAGCCACGTAAAAACTTGCAACAACAATTAGAGGACGTCTAACTTGTTTTTGCAGCAAGTGTTTTGTGATGTGATATGGCCAAAAGTTGTGATGAATGATGAATGATATATGTGATGTATGAGATTGATCATGTTCTTGTAATAGGGATCACGACTTGCATGTCGATGAGTATGACAACCGGCAGGAGCCATAGGACTTGTCTTTATTTATTTATGACCTGCGTGTCAACATAAACATCATGTAATTACTTTACTTTATTGCTAAAGCGTTAGCCATAGTAGTAGAAGTAATAGTTGGCGAGCAACTTCATGGAGACACGATGATGGAGATCATGATGATGGAGATCATGGTGTCATGCCGGTGACAAGATGATCATGGAGCCCCAAGATGGAGATCAAAGGAGCTATATGATATTGGCCATATCATGTCACTATTATTTGATTGCATGTGATGTTTATCATGTTTTTGCATCTTGTTTACTTAGAAAGACGGTAGTAAATAAGATGATCCCTCATAATAATTTCAAGAAAGTGTTCCCCCTAACTGTGCACCGTTGCGACAGTTCGTTGTTTCGAAGCACCACGTGATGATCGGGTGTGATAAATTCCAACGTTCACATACAACGGGTGTAAGACAGATTTACACATGCAATACACTTAGGTTGACTTGACGAGCCTAGCATGTACAGACATGGCCTCGGAACACAGAAGACCGAAAGGTCGAGCATGAGTCGTATAGAAGATACGATCAACATGAAGATGTTCACCGATGTTGACTAGTCCGTCTCACGTGATGATCGGACACGGCCTAGTCAACTCGGATCATGTTATACTTAGATGACTGGAGGGATGTCTATCTAAGTGGGAGTTCATTGAATAATTTGATTAGATGAACTTAATTAACATGAACTTAGTCTAAAATCTTTACAATATGTCTTGTAGATCAAATGGCCAACGTTGTCCTCAACTTCAACGCGTTCCTAGAGAAAACCAAGCTGAAAGACGATGGCAGCAACTATACGGGCTGGGTCCGGAACCTGAGGATCATCCTCATAGCTGCCAAGAAAGATTATGTCCTAGAAGCACCGCTAGGTGACGCACCCATCCCACAGAACCAAGACGTTATGAACGCTTGGCAGACACGTGCTGATGATTACTCCCTCGTTCAGTGCGGCATGCTTTACAGCTTAGAACCGGGGCTCCAAAAGCGTTTTAAGCGACACGGAGCATATGAGATGTTCGAAGAGCTGAAAATGGTTTTCCAAGCTCATGCCCGGGTCGAGAGATATGAAGTCTCCAACAAGTTCTTCAGCTGTAAGATGGAGGAAAATAGTTCTGTCAATGAGCACATACTCAAAATGTCTGGGTTGCATAACCGCTTGACTCAGCTGGGAGTTAATCTCCTGGATGACGCGGTCATTGACAGAATCCTTCAGTCGCTTCCACCAAGCTACAAGAGCTTTGTGATGAGCTTCAATATGCAGGGGATGGAAAAGACCATTCCTGAAGTATTTGCAATGCTGAAATCAGCAGAGGTAGAAGTCAAAAAGGAACATCAAGTGTTGATGGTGAATAAAACCACTAAGTTCAAGAAAGGCAAGGGTAAGAAGAACTTCAAGAAGGACGGCAAGGGAGTTGCCGCGCCCGGTAAGCAAGCTGCCGGGAAGAAGCCAAAGAATGGACCCAAGCCCGAGACTGAGTGCTTTTATTGCAAGAGAAGTGGTCACTGGAAGCGGAACTGCCCCAAATGCTTAGCGGACAAGAAGGCCGGCATCACAAAAGGTATATGTGATATACATGTAATTGATGTGTACCTTACTAGTACTCGTAGTAGCTCCTAGGTATTTGCTACCGGTGCAGTTGCTCACATTTGTAACTCAAAGCAGGAGCTGCGGAATAAGCGGAGACTGGCGAAGGACGAGGTGACAATGCGCGTCGGGAATGGTTCCAAGGTCGATGTGATCGCCGTCGGCACGCTACCTCTACATTTACCTACGGGATTAGTTTTAAACCTCAATAATTGTTATTTAATGCCAGCTTTGAGCATGAACATTGTATCAGGATCTCGTTTAATACGAGATGGCTACTCATTTAAATCCGAGAATAATGGTTGTTCTATTTATATGAGAGATATGTTTTATGATCATGCTCCGATGGTGAATGGTTTATTCTTAATGAATCTCGAGCGTAATGCTACACATATTCATAGTGTGAATACCAAAAGATGTAAGGTTGATAATGATAGTCCCACATACTTGTGGCACTGCCGCCTTGGTCACATAGGTGTCAAACGCATGAAGAAGCTCCATGCATATGGACTTTTAGAGTCTCTTGATTACGAATCATTTGACACGTGCGAACCATGCCTCATGGGTAAAATGACCAAGACGTCGTTCTCAGGAACAATGGAGCGAGCAACCAACTTATTGGAAATCATACATACTGATGTGTGCGGTCCAATGAGTGTTGAGGCTCGCGGTGGCTATCGTTATGTTCTCACCCTCACTGATGACTTGAGTAGATATGGGTATGTCTACTTAATGAAACACAAGTCTGAGACCTTTGAAAAGTTCAAGGAATTTCAGAGTGAGGTTGAGAATCAACGTGACAGGAAAATCAAGTTCTTGCGATCAGATCGTGGGGGAGAATACTTGAGTCACGAATTTGGCACACACTTAAGAAAATGTGGAATAGTTTCACAACTCACGCCGCCTGGAACACCTCAGCGTAATGGTGTGTCCGAACGTCGTAATCGCACTCTATTAGATATGGTGCGATCTATGATGTCTCTTACCGATTTACCGCTATCATTTTGGGGCTATGCTTTAGAGACTGCCGCATTCACTTTAAATAGGGCTCCATCAAAATCCGTTGAGACGACACCGTATGAATTATGGTTTGGGAAGAAACCTAAGCTGTCGTTTCTAAAAGTTTGGGGATGCGATGCTTATGTCAAGAAACTTCAACCTGAAAAGCTCGAACCCAAGTCGGAAAAATGCGTCTTCATAGGATACCCTAAAGAAACTGTTGGGTATACCTTCTACCTCATATCCGAAGGCAAGATCTTTGTTGCCAAGAATGGGTCCTTTCTAGAGAAGGAGTTTCTCTCGAAAGAAATAAGTGGGAGGAAGGTAGAACTTGATGAAGTATTACCTCTTGAACCGGTAAGTGGCGCAGCTCAAGAAAATATTCCTCAGGTGCCTGCACCGACTAGAGAGGAAGTTGATGATGATGATCATGAAACTTCAGATCAAGTTGCTACTGAACTTCGTAGGTCCACTAGGACACGTTCCGCACCAGAGTGGTACGGCAACCCTGTCTTGGAAATCATGTTGTTACACAACAGTGAACCTTCGAACTATGAAGAAGCGATGGCGGGTCCGGATTTCGACAAATGGCTGGAAGCCATGAAATCCGAGATAGGATCCATGTATGAAAACGAAGTATGGACTTTGACTGACTTGCCCGTTGATCGGCGAGCCATAGAAAATAAATGGATCTTTAAGAAGAAGACAGACGCGGATGGTAATGTGGCCATCTATAAAGCTCGGCTTGTCGCTAAGGGTTATCGACAAGTTCAAGGGGTTGACTATGATGAGACTTTCTCACCCGTAGCGAAGCTGAAGTCCGTCCGAATCATGTTAGCAATTGCCGCATTCTACGATTATGAGATATGGCAAATGGACGTCAAAACGGCATTCCTTAATGGTTTCCTTAAGGAAGAATTGTATATGATGCAGCCGGAAGGTTTTGTCGATCCTAAGAATGCTGACAAGGTGTGCAAGCTCCAACGCTCGATTTATGGGCTGGTGCAAGCATCTCGGAGTTGGAACATTCGCTTTGATGAGATGATCAAAGCATTTGGGTTTATGCAGACTTATGGAGAAGCCTGCATTTACAAGAAAGTGAGTGGGAGCTCTGTAGCATTTCTCATATTGTATGTGGATGACATACTGTTGATGGGAAATGATATAGAATTCTTGGAAAGCATAAAGGCCTATTTGAACAAGTGTTTTTCAATGAAGGACCTTTGGAGAAGCTGCTTATATATTAGGCATCAAGATCTATAGAGATAGATCGAGACGCCTCATTGGTCTTTCATAGAGTACGTACCTTGACAAGATTTTGAAGAAGTTCAAAATGGATCAGTCAAAGAAGGGGTTCTTGCCTGTATTGCAAGGTACGAGATTGAGCTTGGCTCAATGCCCGACCACGGCAGAAGATAGAGAAAAGATGAGTGTCGTCCCCTATGCCTCGGCCATAGGGTCTATCATGTATGCTATGCTGTATACCAGACCTGATGTAAACCTTGCCGTGAGTTTGGTAGGAAGGTATCAAAGTAATCCCGGCATGGAACACTGGACAGCGGTCAAAAATATCCTGAAGTACCTGAAAAGGACTAAGGAAATCTTTCTCGTTTATGGAGGTGACGAAGAGCTTGTCGTAAAGGGTTACGTCGATGCTAGCTTCGACACAGATCTGGATGACTCTAAGTCACAAAATGGATACGTGTATATTTTGAGTGGTGGGGCAGTAAGCTGGTGTAATTGCAAGCAAAGTGTTGTGGCGGGATCTACATGTGAAGCGGAGTACATGGCAGCCTCGGAGGCAGCACACGAAGCAGTCTGGGTGAAGGAGTTCATTACCGACCTAGGAGTCATACCCAATGCGTCGGGACCGATGACTCTCTTCTGTGACAACACTGGAGCTATTGCCCTTGCCAAGGAGCCCAGGTTTCACAGGAAGACCAGGCATATCAAGCGTCGCTTCAACTCCATTCGTGAAAGTGTTCAAAATGGAGACATAGAGATTTGTAAAGTACATACGGACCTGAATGTAGCAGATCCTTTCACTAAACCTCTCCCTAGAGCAAAACATGATCAACACCAGAATTCCATGGGTGTTCGATTCATCACAATGTAACTAGATGATTGACTCTAGTGCAAGTGGGAGACTATTGGAAATATGCCCTAGAGGCAATAATAAAATGATTATTATATTTCCTTGTTCATGATAATTGTCTATTATTCATGCTATAATTGTATTATCCGGAAATCGTAATACATGTGTGAATACATAGACCACAATGTGTCCCTAGTGAGCCTCTAGTTGACTAGCTCGTTGATCAACAGATAGTCATGGTTTCCTGGCTATGGACATGGGGATGTCATTGATAACGGGATCACATCATTAGGAGAATGATGTGATGGAAAAGACCCAAACCTAAGCATAGCACAAAGATCGTGTAGTTCGTTTGCTGTAGCTTTTCTGGATGTCAAGTATCATTTCCTTAGACCATGAGATTGTGCAACTCCCGGATACCGTAGGAGTGCCTTGGGTGTGCCAAACGTCACAACGTAACTGGGTGACTATAAAGGAACATTACAGGTATCTCCGAATGTGTCTGTTGGGTTGGCACGAATCGAGACTGGGATTTGTCACTCCGTATGACGGAGAGGTATCTCTGGGCCCACTCAGTAATGCATCATCATAATGAGCTCAATGTGATCAAGTGGTTGATCCCAGGATCATGCATTACGGTACGAGTAAAGTGACTTGCCGGTAACGAGACTCAACAAGGTATTGGGATACCAACGATCGAGTCTCGGGCAAGTAACGTACCGATTGACAAAGGGAATTGAGTACGGGATTGATTAGGTCCTCGACATCGTGGTTCATCCGATGAGATCATCGAGGAGCATGTGGGATCCAACATGGGTATCCAGATCCCGCTGTTGGTTATTGACCAGAGAGTCGTCTCGGTCATGTCTGCTTGTCTCCCGAACCCGTAGGGTCTACACACTTAAGGTTCGGTGACGCTAGGGTTGTATAGATATGAGTATGCAGTAATCCGAAAGTTGTTCGGAGTCCCGGATGAGATCCTGGACGTCACGAGGAGTTCCGGAATTGTCCGGCGGTGAATAATTATATATAGGAAGTGTAGTTTCGGCCATCGGGAAAGTTTCGGGGTCACCGGTATTGTACCGGGACCACCGGATGGGTCCCGGGGGTCCACCGGGTGGGGCCACCCATCCCAGAGGGCCCCATGGGCTGAAGTGGGGAGGGGAACTAGCCCATAGTGGGCTGGTGCGCCCCCCCCTTGGGCCCCCCATGCGCCTAGGGTTGGGAACCCTAGGGGAGGGGGCGCCTCCACTTGCCTTGGGGGGTACTCCACCCCTTGGTCGCCGCCCCCCTTGGAGATCCCATCTCCTAGGGCCGGCGCACCCCCCTAGGGGGCCTATATAAAGGGGGGAGGGAGGGTAGCCGCACCTCAAGTCTTGGCGCCTCCCTCTCCCCTGCTACACCTCCCCCTCTCGCAGAAGCTCGGCGAAGCCCTGCTGCGATCACTGCTGCATCCACCACCACGCCGTCGTGCTGCTGGATCTTCATCAACCTCTCCTTCCCCCTTGCTGGATCAAGAAGGAGGAGACGTCATCCGCTCCGTACATGTGTTGAATGCGGAGGTGCCGTCCGTTCGGCACTTGGTCATCGGTGATTTGGATCATGGCGAGTACGACTCCATCATCCCCGTTCTCTTGAACGCTTCCGCTCGCGATCTACAAGGGTATGTAGATGCACTCTCCTCTCGTTGCTAGTTGACTCCATAGATTGATCTTGGTGAAACGTAGGAATTTTTTTTGTTTTCTGCAACGTTCCCCAACAAGAATAACCTACGTCAAGCATTACTCCAACACTGTGTTCACTTCCCAGACTCCGCCGAGAAGAGACCATCACGGTTACACACGCGGTTGGTGCATTTTAGTTAAGTTAAGTTTCAGGTTATCTACAATCGGACATTAACAAATTCCCATCTGCCCATAACCGCGGGCACAGCTTTCGAAAGATCATATCCCTGGAGGGGAGTCCCAACTTAGCCCATCACAAGCTCTCACGGTCAACGAAGGATATTCCTTCTCCCAAGACAATTTGATCAGACTCGGCATCCCGGTTACAAGACATCCTCGACAATGGTAAAACAAGTCCAGCAAGACCACTCGCTATGCCGACAAATCCTGATAGGAGCTGCACATATCTCGTTCTCAGGGCACACCGGATAAGCTAAGCGTACGGAAGCCAACGTAACCCAAGTTGCCAAGGGACGGCCCCGCACGGTGCTTTGGGTTGGACCAACACTCAGAGGAGCACTGGCCCGGGGGTTTAATAAAGATGACCCTTGGGCTCCGGAAACCCAAGGGAAAAAGAGGCAAGGTGGCGAATGGTAAAACCAATGTTGGGCATTGCTGGAGGAGTTTTATTCAAGGCGAATTGTCAAGGAGTTCCCATTATAACCCAACCATGTAAGGAACGCAAAATGCGGGAACCTAACACCGATATGACGGAAACTAGGGCGGCAAGGTTGGAACAAAACACCAGGCATAAGGCCGAGCCTTCCACCCTTTACCAAGTATATAAGTGCATTAAGATAAACAAGATAATATGGTGATATACCAACAATAAACAAGTTCCAACAAGGAACGATCTCCAATCTTCACCTGCAACTAGCAACGCTATAAGAGGGGCTGAGCAAAGCGGTAACATAGCCAAACAACGGTTTGCTAGGACAAGGTGGGTTAGATATTTGACATGGCAATGTGGGAGGCATGATAAGAAAGTGGTAGGTATCGTAGCATAGGCATAGAAAAAGAGCGAGCATCTAGCAAGCAAAGATAGAAGTGATTTCGAGGGTATGGTCATCTTGCCTGCAAAGTTCTTGGAGTTGCCTTGATCCTCGTAAGCGTACTCAATGGGCTCCTCGTACACATACTCGTCTCCCGGCTCTACCCAAGCAAGAACAACAAGCAAAAAGGAACACAATCAACCACGTGCAATGCTCAAGCAACATGATGCAAACATGCTATGATATGCGGGATGCGATATGTGATGCATATGCAAGATTTGGAAAGGAATGATTGAACCTGGCCTCAACTTGGAAAACCAAGAGTGCCACTGGAAAGAGGAGTTGATTTCGGTTGAAATCGATATAAAGATCACCGGAATCGGATGCACGGTTTGGAAATGGCAAGCAAAACAAATAAAGCACCGGTCTGCGATTAACAGCAAGTAGCCATCTAAATGCATCAAGATAAATGAGCTACTGCACCCAAACATGGCAACAAAATACATGGCAGGGATCCACTCATGATGCTTGAGAAAAGATGAACACTGAGCTATGGCTAATTCACTCAATAACAGGTTTAAACAAGCATGGCAAAAGTGCAAAAGATAACAGGTTTCAGACTTAGTGAAATTAACAGCATGTCAGAATTTATCATCAGGAAGCAATGTTTAGAGCACGTTAACTACATGCTACAGGAACATAACATGGCAAAGTAAGGCATGGCATGAAGCTACTCAAAGCATACAACAAAAGTCCCTTAGTGACCATAAGCTAAAAGGGATCAGAAAACACAATTGCAAGCATGTGAACATAGCAAAAACATAAACAGATTCAGACTTAGTGAAAAACTGGAGCATGGCAAAACAGATAACGAGTAGGCATGTTTACGAGCTCGATGCACTCACTACGAGGCATTGCATGACAAACTAAGCATACACCCAGCAAGTAGACATGGCATAGAAGCTAGACATAGCAAGAACAACATCATAGCATGCACGGATCAACTATAACAAGCTCGGCAAAATTGCTAAACATGTTAACAATCTGCCAGGAACATTTTATAGCAAAAGTAGAGCTCGATTGACTCAAGCTAGGGTGCTCCATAATTGCAAACAAAGACATGGATGGATAGAGTACAACATTATCTACAAAACATCCTTACTGATCATGCCCAAAAGAGGCACGGATCACTAGGAAACAACATGAACATGTGGCATAAAAATAATGGCAGGGCAAGGACTTAGTGAAATTCGAAGTCCCTGAAATCAGCATCATTGAGTAAGCTACTTTGCATGCTTGTGCTAGTCACCATGAAGATCACAAAAATACATGGCATACACCCCTGTAAAGATGGCATGGCATTCTTCAAAACACATGTAGAGCTCAGGATCATAGCATGCACACATTAATCATGGAAAAATGACAAAAGTGCATTTGCTGAAACAGATCTGAAACTATCATCACATAGCCCTCTTCCAACAGCATTTTAGGCATCAAGATGAGCTCAAATGAAAATGATGCAATGAGATGAAATGATGTACTCGTCGAGACGAACATTTTGATATGCTACACGTACAAATCGGAGCCACGATGAGGAAGTTATGGCATGTCAAAGTATGCAAAA
>NC_041390.1:607882602-607888739 GCF_002162155.2 Triticum dicoccoides
GGCGGCGCCGGCGTGGAAGCTGGAGGCGTCGCGCGAGGGAGAAGCGGGGGCACGCGGCTCGGGCCGGAGAGGGCTCCGCGCGGGCTCGGCGGGCCTCGGGCGGTGCGGAGATGTGGGCACCGGGCGGGACAAATCAGGTGGTGCCATGTGGCGGCAGCGGGGCGGAGTGGACGTGTCCGGTCGGACGGAAATTTGTCCGACGACTCGTGGAGAGGGAGGGGACTAGGGTTTGCCCGAAATTTTTGAGGAGTGGCCTTTATATAGAGGTAGAGGGAGTTAGGAGACTCGAAATGAGGTGCGGTTTGCGGCCACGCGATCGTGATCGAATGGCCTAGGTGATGGAGGAGGTTTAGGTGGGTTTTGGGCCACTTTGGAGGGGTGTTGGGCTGCAACACACACGAGGCCTTTTCGGTCCCTCGGTTAACCGTTGGAGTAACAAACGAAGTCCAAATGGTACGAAACTTGACATGCGGTCTACCGGTAGTAAACCAAGGCCGCATGACAAGTCTCGGTCCAATCCGAAAACGTTTAACACCCGCACACGAAAAGAGGTAGAAAGGGACACCGGAGGACATAGGAGCACCGGAATGCAAAACGGACACGGGGAAAATGCTCGGATGCATGAGACGAACACATATGCAAATGCAATGCACATGATGACATGATATGAGATGCATGACAAAGACAAAACACACGGAGACAAAAACCCGACAACGAGGAAATAAAATAACTTAGTGCCAAAAATGGCAAGAGTAGGAATATAAATAAGGTAGGTTACATCCGGGGTGTTACATGTTGGAAGCCTCGCATGGTCTTCTCGTCCATCAAATAGACGTTAAGATGGATGTTCTGAATGGAGAGTACGAGGAAATCTACATGCAATAGCCTGATGGCTTTGTAATATATGGTTAAGAAGGAAATGTGTGTAAGTTACTGAAATATGATAGGGCCTGAAACAAGCACCTAAGCAATGGCATGAGAAGTTTGATGAAACATTTACTGGCTTTGTTGTTAATGAAGCTAACAAATGTGTCCAGTATCGTCATGGTGGGGTGAAGGGGTTATTATGTGCTTATATGTTGATGGCATACTAATATTTGGAACCAACCTCAAAGTCATTGAGAAGGTTAAGTCTTTTCTACCTCAAAATTGTGAGATGAAAGATCTTGGAGTGGTCGATGTTATCTTAAACATAAACCATTGAGAGATAATGAGAGTGGGACTAAGCTCTTGCAACTCCACTATGTTAAAAAGGTTTTGAGTCGTTTTGGATATTTGGACTGCAACACCATATGACCCTAGTGCGCGGTTCTGAAAGTTTGAAGGCACAACTAAAGATCAGCTGAGGTACTCTGAAGTTATTGGTTCACTCATGTAGCTAGCTAGCGCCACGAGGCCAGACATCGCATTTGTTGTGAGCAAACTGAGCATGTATGTTGCTAGTCTGGGAGATGTACATTGACATGCTATTGAAAGAGTTATGCCTATCTAAAAGGTACTGCGAGTTATGGTATTCACTATACCGAATACCTGTAACTACTTGAAGGGAATAGTGATGCAAACTGGATCTTTGGTGGTAATGATATGAAGGCCACAAGTGGGTATGCGTTTACACTTAGAGGAGGTGGCACTGTTTCCTGGAAGTTTTGAAAGCAGACTATCTTAACAAAGTCGACAATGAAAGCAGAACTCACAATATTAGACACATCCGTGTGGAAGCATAATGGCTTCAAGATCTTTTGATGGACTTATCAGTGGTTAAAAGCCCAAATCCAGCTATCCTTACGAACTGTGACAATCAGGCAATTATTGTCAAGGCAAAGCTTTCAAAGGACAACATGCGATCTACTGAGCATATAAGAAGGAGATTAAATATGTACGAGATTTAAGAGACTCCGGAGTGATAGAGTTGGACTATATCCAATCGACTAAGAATCTAGTAGATCCCTTCACTAAAAGGCTATCACATGTTGTGAACTTGTGATTTACAATGCATTGGGGGAGATGGGGTACGAGACCCACATGAGTTGCCATATGGTTAGCAAATCTATGTGATCGGAGATCCCGTGAAGTAGGACCTGGGAAAACAGTCTACTAGTAACTGAGCAAAGTAACCTAATAATCCACTCTTTTGGAGATGTAGTACTCTCGGTAACTATATGGCAGGTTGACTTTGTCTTAATATGTTATGAGGCTTATATAAGCAAGATGCTATCATAGAGCAATCTTTGGAAGAAAACACCTATATGAGCCCGACTACTGGTCACAGCCTATGAGATAGGGTAATCTCTAGTAAGCTAATGAATAGGCAAGGAGTGTGACTAATATGCTCCAACCGTAGGGTTAGCCTTCGGTAATCTAGTACCGGTGAGACAATTGGTGAAACTTCTTTACGCCAAACTGACAATTCATGGCATAGTCCATTGTTCAGCTATGAAGAAGTGTAGCTATTTGCTCTAGGTGGATGTTCAACCTTAACTGGTCTCCAATAAAATATCGGTATATCAAAGTAGTGTTTGGAACATAGGAGAATACAATGGGCCTTCGAGATCTGGTGGGGGTTGTTGAAATATACTATGGGCTCTAGGCCATATGACAAGGGATGAGGTGAGAAGTTTAGTACCACCCCCGAAGTGTAGGAAGTTTTAGACCCCTTTATAAGAAATCCTCTTCTACATGCTATTGGAGCTTAAGAAGAGTAGTGGTTCCCACAGGCTCCTCAGACGTCGCCGGCCTCACCCGTGCTCGTGTCGTGTTTCATGATTGAGTCGAGCCGAGCTCAGACCTATGTCATATGTGCACTTAATTTTCTCCTTTCAAGAACGGAGAGTCCTTAACAGACGCGCCACGAATTTGAGACATCTGATCATGGGTCGTTGCGAACTCTGACAACGGTCCACCCCACATCTCCCTACCCAACCATGCCTATATATTGCAGACGTCGACAATCCTAGCCGCCACCCAGATCAGATCACATCTGCATCCTCGCTCACACCACATACCGTCGTTCCTCTCGCTGCTGCTGCTTCCTGTGACCCCATTCGGTCCACCGTGTGCACAACTATATTGAGAACATGCCTCTGGAATCCCGCTCTTTGTGATCCAGCACTGGGAGAAGGGCGATTGGGTTTTTGGGGAGTGTCTCCTACGCGATGGTCGTTGTTGTAAGTCTTCTTCCACTACGTCGTCTACGTCCATCGTCTTCATCATCAACTTGTCCACTGACTCGGAGAAGCTCGTTGTCGAGAAGAAGGTTGCCGAGGACAGCGCCGCCGCTGCCGCCGATTCGGCTTCGACTTGGCCAACCAGTGGGTATATAAATCATTTGCCCCGCTCCTGTTTATTTCTGTGGCGGCCGTACTAGCTATTTGCATAGATGTTTCTGCTATATGCCTAGTAAGTGCTTACGTGATTAAATATTAGTACGGAATTAATACTGTCAACGCCATATTCATGGTTTATTTCTAGATTGGATTAATTGAAAAATTGCTAATATGCTCAACAATATCTATTATGTTGCATCTTCTGCAGTGAAAATGTTGTGATATTCAATTTGTAAAGTCTGCGACATATGACAGTGTGTGTATGATATTCTGGATATGAATGGAATGGTCTATATTTGAAATGGTACTGCATTACTGCATATGGCCTTACAATGGTAAATCAGCGTCAGATGGTCACTGCAAAGTGTGAACTGGTGGACAGGAAGCAGATTCTGCCGCTGATATTTCGCAGGCGCTTGTGACGCTTTCAGAGATCCCTAGTTGAGTTTTGACAGGTGTTTGGTGGAGTTCGGCATCTCGATCGGTGATATTTTCGAAATTGTTTTATGTTCGTCCTACCCAAATCTCAGTCAATCAAAATATCGAAACCTGCCAGTATACCCCAGATCACCCGAGAGTTCAAAGCAAATTAGTTGTGGCCATGGCTAGGTGGGGCAAAAAATCAGATTGAGGTGTGTGGTCTCGCGAAGAAACCGACAAAATTGCAAGTGCAAATCATTGAAAAATCTGAGCTGAATGAAACACCAGCCACAAACCATCTTGAGTGGATGGGTTTTGATTGGAAGCCTCATCCTATTCTTCAAGCCTTCTCCCCCCTTCTCTAGCATAGCAGCAGCCAGTCAGCAGGAGTACTCCCTCGCTGCCATCATCACGAGCTAGCTCGATTAAGCACAGATAGTGCATCAATGGCGTCCACCGCCCAGCTTCTCGGCCACCTCGCCGGCTCCACCACCACAGCCAGCCTTAGCGTCACGCCTGTGGGCGGCGGCAGCAGCAAGGTCAGGTTCCTGCCGGCGAAGGCGCAGAGGCGGCGCGTGGTGGCGCGGCCGCGGGCGGCGGTGTCCGGCGCGGAGAAGGAGAAGGCCAAGCCGGCCGGCAAGGAGGACGAGCGCGTGGTGCAGGTGCACAGCGCGGAGGAGTTCGACAGCGCGCTCCAGAAGGCCAAGAACCGGCTGGTGGTGGTGGAGTTCGCGGCGAGCCACAGCGTGAACAGCAAGCGCATCTACCCGTGCATGGTGGACCTCAGCCGCACCTGCGGCGACGTCGACTTCCTCCTGGTCATGGGCGACGAGTCGGAGGCCACGCGGGAGCTCTGCAAGCGGGAGGGCATCACCCAGGTGCCGCACTTCTCCTTCTACAAGGGCACCGAGAAGGTGCACGAGGAGGAGGGCATCGGCCCCGACCAGCTCGCCGGCGACGTGCTCTATTACGGCGACAACCACGCCGGCGTCGTGCAGCTGCACAGCCGGACGGACGTGGAGGCGCTCATGGCAGAGAACAGCGGCGAGGACGGGAAGCTGTTGGTGCTGGACGTCGGGCTCAAGCACTGCGGGCCCTGCGTCAAGGTCTACCCCACCGTCGTCAAGCTCTCCCGCTCCATGGCCGACACCGCCGTCTTCGCGCGCATGAACGGCGACGAGAACGACGCATGCATGCAGTTCCTCAAGGACATGGAGGTCGTCGAGGTGCCTACCTTCCTCTTCATCAGGGACAAGAAAATCGTCGGCCGCTACGTCGGCTCCGGCAAGGGGGAGCTCATCGGCGAGATCCTCCGGTACCAGGGCGTCAGGGTCACATACTAAACCAGCAAGCCACCAGCAATGCTTTATGTACGTAGTACAACAACGATACTTGTGAATTCGGCCAAACGAAAGGAGTGCAGATAGAATTACTCCTGTTTACTGCATGCATGCGGCATCAATCGATGCTATACATAGGTTCATATTTAGACATTTTTATGCTCTTAATTATCTGGTATTGGGCGCCAATCACATACGGTTATAGCAGTAATAGAATTTTGGAGTGCAAATTGTAATAAGTTTATAATGGTTTTATTGTGATATTATCATAGCTTTGCCATCCTACTTTTTTTTTATAGAAGGGCGTATTTTATTATCTCAAATGTAGCATCAAGCGATACAAAGCATTATGAATAACACCCGACCTCTGCATAACTAAGATGCATACAGCCAATCCCGAAAAGTCCGGCAAAAAGAAATGAAACTAAACCAACAAAACGACAACATCGGTAGAGTCCTATAGACCAACACTATGCCTACATCGAAAGTGATGATGGATCAATCCGGAGGTTATGCTGCCACTCATGTTGGGAAAAAACCTCTGTAGCAGCCTGCTCCAACCGCCACTCACGCTGCCGAGTATTAACATGTAAGCCGGGTGTCAAAACACGGGTATTCGTCAAGGCAAGGAAAAACTCGTGGCAAAAAAGAGTGACTCGGCTTATGGCTGAGTAAACCGGGTGAGCCCTCTAAAAAGCCTTCGGCTTACATATAAGACTCGGCATACTGTACGGAGTTACTCGGCTTACAGCCAATCCTCGACAAAGTTTGTCGGCACATGGCGATCATGGGAGTTGCAGACGGCTGATACGTCTCCGTCGTATCTACTTTTCCAAACACTTTTGCCCTTATTTTAGACTCTAACTTTTATGATTTGAATGGAACTAACCCGGACTGACGCTGTTTTCAGCAGAATTGCCATGATGTTGTTTTATGTGTAGAAAACAAATATTATCGGAATGACCTAAAACTCCACGGAACAACTTAGAAAAAATAAAAAAAAAACCTCGCCAAAGATGAAGACCATGTGGCCCACACCCTTCTCACGAGGGTG
>NC_041390.1:607889049-607924139 GCF_002162155.2 Triticum dicoccoides
TCCAACTCTATATATTTGCTTTCGGAGAGAGAAGAAATCATTGCCTTTTACGATACGGAGCCGCCGCCAAGCCCTAAAACCTCTCGGGAGGGCTGATCTGGAGTCCGTTCGGGGCTTCGAAGAGGGGGATTCATCGCCATCGTCATCATCAACCATTCTCCATCACCAATTTCATGATGCTCACCACCGTGCGTGAGTAATTCCATCGTAGGCTTGCTGGACGGTGATGGGTTGGATGAGATTTATCATGTAATCGAGTTAGTTTTGTTAGGGTTTGATCCCTAGTATCCACTATGTTCTGAGATTGATGTTGCTATAACTTTGCTATGCTTAATGCTTGTCACTAGGGCCCGAGTGCCATGATTTCAGATCTGAACCTATTATGTTTTCATGAATATATGTGAGTTCTTGATCCTATCTTGCAAGTCTATAGTCACCTACTATGTGTTATGATCCGGCAACCCCGAAGTGACAATAATCGGGACCACTCCCGGTGATGACCATAGTTTGAGGAGTTCATGTATTCACTATGTGCTAATGCTTTGTTCCAGTTCTCTATTAAAAGGAGGTCTTAATATCCCTTAGTTTCCAATAGGACCCCGCTGCCACGGGAGGGTAGGACAAAAGATGTCATGCAAGTTCTTTTTCATAAGCATGTATGACTATATACGGAATACATGCCTACATTACATTGATGAATTGGAGCTAGTTCTGTGTCACCCTATGTTATGACTGTTACATGATGAACCGCATCCGGCATAATTATCCATCACTGATCCGGTGCCTACGAGTTTTCCATATACTGGTGCTCTCTTATTTACTTTCCCGCTGCTACTGTTACAATCACTACAAAATACCAAAAACATTACTTTTGCTGTCTTTACTTTTGTTGCCGCTACCACCACTATCATATTACTTTGCTACTAAACACTTTGCTGCAGATACTAAGTTTCCAGGTGTGGTTGAATTGACAACTCAGCTGCTAATACTTGAGAATATTCTTTGGCTCCCCTTGTGTCGAATCAATAGATTTGGGTTGAATACTCTACCCACGAAAGCTGTTGCGATCCCCTATACTTGTGGGTTATCAAAACCAATTTCTGGCGCCGTTGCCGGGGAGCATACCTCTATTCTTTGAGTCACTTGGGATTTATATCTACTGGACACTATGAAGAACTTGAGAGATCCAAAACCAAGATCTATCCCTCAACTACGAGGGAAGGTAAGGAACTGCCATCTAACTCTGCACTTGATTCACCTTCTGTTATGAGTAAGTTTGCGACACCTACACCTGCTTCTGCTATTCGTTCTGATATGTCGCATGTTATTGATGATGCCACTTCTGCTATGCATGATACTTATGATGAAACTGCTTCTATGCCTTATACTATTGTGCCCCTTGGTGAATTTCTTGATGAACAAATTGCTAGGGTAGAGAAAAAGAAATTATTGAATCTGAATACGATGATGATAGTGATGATGAAAATATGCTTGTTATTCCTGAGGGTTATCTTTTTGATATGGAATCTTCTGCCGCTATTTTAGCTTGCAAAGATAGATATTAGCTTAAGAGGTTATTAATTAAATGGAACAAAGAATCACTTAGAGATAAAATGAAACCCGGCCCTGCTTTTGCTACTTCACCCATATGTGTTCCTGACAAGGATTATGAATTCTCTGTTGATCCTGATATAATTACTTTGGTTGAATCTGATCCGTTTTATGGCTATGAATCTGAAACTATT
This sequence comes from Triticum dicoccoides, assembly GCF_002162155.2. Lineage (NCBI taxonomy): Eukaryota > Viridiplantae > Streptophyta > Magnoliopsida > Poales > Poaceae > Triticum > Triticum dicoccoides. Next base: position 607,890,795 of record NC_041390.1, read on the forward strand.
GTGGCACATCTTACTTAGTTAAATGATATAGCTGCCCTGTTTACTAATGATGAGAGATCGCGTTACTTCTATATACTCAAAATATTTCCGTTCTCATTAAAGGGTGATGCTAAGATATGGTTTAATTCTCTTGATCCTAGTTGTGTGCGTAGTCCCCAGGATATGATTTATTACTTCTCTGCTAAATATTTCCCTGCTCATAAGAAACAAGCTGCTTTGAGGGAAATATACAACTTCGTGCAAATTAAAGAAGAGAGTCTCCCACAAGCTTGGGGGAGGCTTCTCAAGCTACTTAATGCTTTGCCTGATCATCCTCTTAAGAAACCTGAAATGCTTGATATCTTTTATAATGGACTAACCGATGCTTCCAGAGATTACCTGGATAGTTGTGCTGGTTCTCTTTTCAGGGAAAGAACACCGGATGAAGCTAAAATGCTATTGAATAATATGTTGACAAATGAAAATAATTGGGCACCTCCTGAGCCAGCTCCTGAGCCATCTCCTGCTCCAATTACTGAACCTGTTCCTAAACCAACTCCGAAGAAGAGAGGTATTTTATTTCTCAGTCCCGAAGATATGCAAGAGGCAAAGAAATCTATGAAAGAAAAATGTATTAAAGCTGAAGACGTTAAGAATTTACCTCCTATTGAAGAAATACATGGTCTTAATTCACCGCCTGTTGAAGAAACATATGGTCTTAATTCTTTATTTACTGAAGAACCTCCTGATCCCGATATCCCGACACATGTAGTAAAGGTAAATTCTCTCTATAAATATGATAAAGTTGAAGTCCCTCCTACTAAAATTGCTAGTCAGTGCTTGAATGAGTTTGATAACTTCATGTTTAAGCAAGACGACTTCAATGCTTATTTTGGTAGACAATGAAAAGAAAATGCTTATATGATTAGACGCTTGGGTGATTATATGGATAATATTAAAGGTGAACTTAAACTTATTAGCAAACATGCTTCTATGGTTACCACTCAAGTAGAACAAGTACTTAAGGCTCAAAAAGAAGTGCTTGATGAAATGAATAGTAAGAAAAATGATTATTCTGTTAGAGTGGCTACTAGAACTGGTAGAATGACTCAGGAACCTTTGTATCCTGAAGGCCACCCTAAGAGAATCGAGCAAGATTCTCAAAGAAATAATATTGATGTTCCTAGTTCTTCTAAAAAGAAGAAGAAGAAAAATGATAGAACCGTGCAAACTTCTAGTGAACATATTGCTGAACCACCCGATAATCCAAATGATATATCTATGTCTGGTGCTGAAACACAATCTGGTAATGAACATGAACCAAGTAAAAATATTAATGATGATGTTCATGATGATGCTCAACCTAGTAATGATAATGATGTAGAAATTGAACCTGCTGTTGATCTTGATAACCCACAATCAAAGAATCAACGTTATGATAAAAGAGACTTTGTTGCTAGGAAACATGGTAAAGAAAGGGAACCTTGGGTTCAGAAACCCATGCCTTATCCTCCGAAACCATCCAAGAAAAAGGATGACGAGGATTTTGAGCACTTTGCTGAAATGATTAGGCCTATCTTTTTGCGTATGCGATTAACTGATGTGCTTAAAACAAATCCTTATGCTAAATATATGAAGGATATCATTACTAATAAAAGAAAGATACCGGAAGCTGAAATTTCCACCATGCTTGCTAATTATACTTTTAAGGGTGGAATACCAAAGAAACTTGGAGACCCCGAAGTACCTACTATACCTTGCTCCATTAAAAGAAATTATATTAAAACTGCTTTATGTGATCTTGGAGCCGGTGTTAGAGTTATGCCTCTCTCTTTATATCGTAGACTTGACTTGAATAAGTTGACACCTACTGAAATATCTTTACAAATGGCTGATAAATCAACTGCTATACCTGTCGGTATGTGTGAGGATGTGCCTTTTGTGGTTGCAAACGTTACTATTTTAACGGACTTTGTTATTCTTGATATTCCCGAGGATGATAGTATGTCTATTATTCTTGGAAGACCTTTTCTTAATACTGCAGGGGCTGTTATTGATTGCAACAAAGGCAATGTCACTTTTCATGTTAATGGTAATGAGCATACGGTACACTTCATAGTATCAACTCCATTGGAAAAATTCCATCGATTATAATTGGAGGTTTTGAATTTCCTCTACCAACTGTCAAAAAGAAATATGATATACTTATTATTGGGGATGTGCATATCCCCCTTGAGGTAACTTAGTGCTATTCGAAATTTCTCTGGTTCCATGATTATCGGAATGAGTTTGTTAACAAGACTTGATCAACCTTGTTAGTGGATTCTTTTTGATGAGCATGAGATGGATGAAACTAGAAGCACAAACTTCTGTACCCTCTCTATACTTTCTGTTATTTATATTAAATAAAGTAAAAATAGTATTTTCTGTCTGTTTCCTTACTTATCCGTGCAATATAAAAATATCCCAAAAATAAAAGTCCTCAGAATGACATGCCAATTTAATATTAGTTTTTCGAGAATATTTGAGGATTTACTGTGCAAAAATTACCGCGGGAGGAGCTGCCACCTGGCCACGAGGGTGGTGGGCGCGCCCCCTGCCTCGTGGGCCCACGGTGGCCCTCCTCCACTTATCCCAGCACCCATCTTCTTCCTCTGTCTCACACAAACCCGAAAAACCAACTCAAGCACGAGTTCCAGCCACTTTTGTTGTGATTTTCGATCTCCTTGCTCAAAGCACCTCTCGCAAAACTGCTTGGGGAGATTGTTCCTTGGTATGTGACTCCTCCATTGGTCCAATTAGTTTTTGTTCTAGTGCTTTATTCTTTGCAAATTTGTGCTGCATAGGTGACCATGTTCTTGAGCTTACATGTCAAATTTATATGGTTCTAAGTAGTTCTAATGCTTGATATAGGCTCTAGGCACTTGTAGGAGTAGTTCCTATCAGTTTTATTGAAGTTGGTCCACTTTTGTTTGAAGTTACTAAAAATTTCAGAATTTTTCAGAGAAAAACAATATGCTTAGGAAGATGTTCCAAGGTGGTTCCTCTAAGAAGCAAGGACCCAGGATTGCTATGCGCGATGCTGACGAGGATCCACCAAGAGATGCTCCAGTATGGCCTTGCGAATGGCCGTCGGAAAATTTTATGGACCGTGCGGGAATTAAAGAAGAATTCAAAGTATATTTGTGCAATGCCGGTCTTGAGGATTTTGAGGCTAACAAATGCCCCCAGTATCATTGATCTCACAAGTTCATTTGTGAGGAGGTTTGAGTATTCATCTTCGCGTAATTCTCCTTCAGTCATGTTTGATCTCTATGACAAATCTTATACCATGGACTTAGAGGATTTCACTTCTGCTTGCAAACTTCCATCATGGGGTAGTGTTAGGGATCCCCCTAAATCTGAATTTAGAAACTTTCTTGCTAATATAACTGTGGGGGAATCTAGAGATATAACGCAGGCTACCATAGGGAGCATTCACTTTCCTGCTATACATTATTCTCCTCTCTTCATCGGTAGATGCATAAATGCTAAGGATGAAGCATGTCACATGTGTGTCCCTGATCTTAGCATTCTTAGGAGTGTTGTGTTAGGAGACCAATCTTATCATATGGGAGCCATTGTAGCTCGTAGGTTGCATCATAATAGACATAATGGAGATTTCTTTGGAGGAATTTATGCAACTCGCTTAGCTCATTTTCTTGAGATAGACATTCATGAGGGTGATATGGAGTTGCCTCCTGCATATTTAGATTATGACTCTATGGCTTCGCACTAGTTCGTCGAGAGGCCTGAATCACTTCTCTTATATCGTTTAATTTTTGATAAACGACGTGTTTTCCATATTACTCTCCCTGCTCCCGCCTTCTTTGATTCATAGACAAAAGGAAGATATGTTATTACCAGAGAGGAGGCAGAAGGGTATGAGAGGAGAGCGGAGGCAGCTCGACTCCACGTTGCAGCTCAGCAGGCGATAACCGCTGCACATCAGTATGATCCCAACTATTCTTCCTCATCACAGTACGACCCCAACAATTATTATTATGGATATCTGCCAGGCCAGCCGTGGCCATAGACCAACTTAGGACAAAAGCCTAAGCTTGGGGGAGTACGTATTCCTCACCGACATTACATTTATGTTCACACACACTCATTGCTAGATGTCGGTGCTCATACTTTTTCACTGTAATATCCATGCTAGTTTATTTTCTTGTTCCTGCTTTCTTCTTGTGTGTTTGCTAAAACTTAACAAAAAAACAAAAAAAACAAAAAAAATAGTAGTAGTTTATTTTTCTGTTGTAGTAGTAATAACTAAAAAGAAAACCCAAAAATATTTCCCGTTCTTCTTTTTGCTTGTTGGGAGCTTTCCCATGTAAATAGTTTTATTTCTTTTCTTTTCTTTGGGGGTCCGTAGGAGAAGACCATAATTAAATTGTTGAAGTGGCTCTTATATGCATAATTGTTGATTTAACCAAGAGCCCATATTGCCTTGTCTTCTCCTGTTTATTGAATGCTCGCAGATTCCAACTTAGTCCAATGCACGTGCACTCTTATTATTATTCACACCGTTCGGTCGTGCAAGTGAAAGACAATTATGATGATATATGATGGACTGACTGAGATGAGAAAAGCTGGTATGAACTTGACCTCTTTTGTTTTTGTAAATATGATGAGTCCCTCGTTCTTGATTCAGCTTATTATGAATAAACATGTTTGCAATGACAATTAGAGATCATAGTTGCTTGTGCCATGCTTGATTAGCTATGAGTTATAATGGTTTACCTTGTGTGCCAACATGCTATTGAGATGATTATGATGTGGTATGATGGGGTGGTATCCTCTTTTGAATGATTTAAGTGACTTGACTTGGCACATGTTCACACATGTAGTTGAAACAAAATCAACATAGCCTTCATGATATTTATGTTCATGGTAGATTATATCCTACTCATGCTTGCATCCAATGTTTATTAATTTTAATGCATGTACATGGCTATTGTCGCTCTCTAGTTGGTCGCTTCCTAGTCTTTTGCTAGCCTTCACTTGTACTAAGCGGGAATACTGCTTGTGCATCCAATCCCTTAAACCCCAAAGTTATTCCAGATGAGTCCACCATACCTTCCTATATGCGGTATCTACCTGCCGTTCCAAGTAAATTTGTATGTGCCAAACTCTAAACCTTCAAATAATCATTTTGTTTTGTATGCTCGAATAGCTCATGTATCAACCAAGGCTGTCCTTATCTTCCGTGTTAGGCGGGTTATTCTCAAGAGGAGTGGACTCCGCTCCTCACTCACGAGAAAATGGCTGGTCACCGGGATGCCCAGTCCCATGCTTTATGCAAACTAAATCAAAATTAATTGCAAACAAAAGTCCCCCTGGGACCTGATGTATATTGGAGGCACTCGTTGTTTCAAGCAAGCCATGGATTGATGCTTGTTGGTGGAGGGGGAGTATAAACTTTACCATTCTGTTTGGGAACTGCCTATAATGTGTTTAGCATGGAAGATATCGCCATCTCTTAGTTGCTACATTGACAATGAAAGTATACCGCTCAAAATACAATTTATCTCTATTTCAAAACCGAGCTCTGGCACCTCTACAAATCCCTGGTTCCCTCTACTAATGGCCTATCCATTTACTTTTATGTTGAGTCATCACCCTCTTATTAAAAAGCACTAGCTGGAGAGCACAGCCGTCATTTGCATTCATCACTGTTAATTTATATTGGGTATGACTATGATTGGATCTCTTTCATCATGAATTACAATGTCTAGTCCGTCCTTGATCTTTAAAGGTGCTCTGCATTTATGTTTTGCGGTCTCAGAAAGGGCTAGCGAGATACCATCTTGTTATATCATATTATGATCGTTCTGAGAAAGTGTTGTCATCCGAGATTTATTATTATGACTTGCTAGTTGATTATGCTATTGATATGAGTAATTGTGAGACCTGAGAATTATTGCAAATGTGGTTAGTTATGATCTATGCTGAGAACTTGAATGCTGGCTTGACATAGTTACAACAACAAGAGCAAACAGAGTTTGTAAAAGTTTTTCTTTCTTTCTTTCAGTTTGTCAACTGAATTGCTTGAGGACAAGCAAGGGTTTAAGCTTGGGGGAGTTGATACGTCTCCGTCATATCTACTTTTCCAAACACTTTTGCCCTTGTTTTGGACTCTAACTTGTATGATTTGAATGGAACTAACCCGGACTGACGCTGTTTTCAGCAGAATTACCATGATGTTGTTTTATGTGCAGAAAACAAATATTCTCGGAATGATCTGAAACTCCACGGAACATCTTAGAAAAAATAATAAAAATCCTCGCCAAAGATGAAGACCAGGGGGCCCACACCCTTCTCATGAGGGTGCCCCCCCCCTAGGGCGCGCCCCTACCTCGTGGGCCCCCTGGATGCCCTCCGACGCCAACTCCAACTCTATATATTTGCTTTCAGAGAGAAAAAATGAGAGAGAAGAAATCATCGCGTTTTACGATACGGAGACACTGCCAAGCCCTAAAACCTCTCTGGAGGGATGATCTGGAGTCCGTTCGGGGCTCCAGAGAGGGGGATTCGTCGCTGTCGTCATCATCAACCATCCTCCATCACCAATTTCATGATGCTCACCGCCGTGCGTGAGTAATTCCATCGTAGGCTTGCTGGACGGTGATGGGTTGGATGAGACTTATCATGTAATCGAGTTAGTTTTTTTAGGGTTTGATCCCTAGTATCCACTATGTTCTGAGATTGATGTTGCTATAACTTTGCTATGCTTAATGCTTGTCACTAGGGCCCGAGTGCCATGATTTCAGATCTGAACCTATTGTGTTTTCATGAATATGTGTGAGCTCTTGATCCTATCTAGCAAGTCTATAGTCACCTACTATGTGTTACGATCCGGCAACCCCGAAGTGACAATAATCGGGACCACTCTCGGTGATGACCATAGTTTGAGGAGTTCATGTATTCACTATGTGCTAATGCTTTGTTCCAGTTCTCTATTAAAAGGAGGCCTTAATATCCCTTAGTATCCAATAGGACCCCGCTGCCGCGGGAGGGTAGGACAAAAGATGTCATGCAAGTTCTTTTCCATAAGCATGTATGACTATATACGGAATACATGCCTACATTACATTGATGAATTGGAGCTAGTTCTGTGTCACCCTATGTTATGACTGTTACATGATGAACCGCATCTGGCATAATTATCCATCACTGATCCAGTGCCTACGAGTTTTCCATATACTGGTTCTCGCTTATTTACTTTCCCGCTGCTACTGTTACAATCACTACAAAATACCAAAAACATTACTTTTGTTGTCTTTACTTTTGTTGCCGCTACCACCACTATCATATGACTTTGTTACTAAACACTTTGCTGCAGATACTAAGTTTCCAGGTGTGGTTGAATTGACAACTCAGCTGCTAATACTTGAGAATATTCTTTGGCTCCCCTTGTGTCGAATCAATAAATTTGGGTTGAATACTCTACCCTCGAAAGCTGTTGCGATCCCCTATACTTGTGGGTTATCAACGGCAGCGTCACGACGCCTGCTGTAAGCCGAGCGCCCCGATAAATGGCACTCGGCTTACATCGCCTATTTTTCCATAACCAGATTTTCATGTAAAAAAATGTTTTTAATAATGTGGTCCATTTTGAGCCGGTGTAGGAAGGTTCGGGACATAGGGTGCCCGTCTCCGCCCCCCCCCCCCTCCGCCCCCACTTTGAGCCAGCGGGAGGGAATCTCTCAAGTGTGGTTGAATTGATAACTCAACTGTTAAAGCTTATAAATATTATTTGGCTCGCCTTGTGTCGAATCAATAAATTTGGGTTGAAATACTAGCCTCAGTGACTGTTGCAATTCCCTATACTTGTTGGTCATCAAAACTATTTTCTGGAGTGTGTGCCGAGGAGCATAACTTTGTTTATTAAGTTCACTTAGGAGTTAATTATTCGTTGCACTGTATCTTTACTGTGAAGAATCTCAGGGAGTCCAAAACTAAGATCATGCCCTCTGAAAAAGAGAGGAGGTAAGGAACTTCCAATTAGCTCTACTCTCGATTCGCCCTCTGTTTTAAGTCAACTTGTGACACCACCACATACTTTACATACTCATATGTTACACACAGTAGGCACTGATTTTGCTATTGATGATACTTATGATGATGCTTCTACTTTGCTTCATAATATTGTTCCACTTGGTGAATTATTGGATTCTCATATTGCTCAAGCTAAAGAAAATGAAACTACTAAAAATTCTCAAGGGAGGAGAAGACAACTCGGTCTCCCCTTCAAGGCCATGGAAAAGGGAGACACTTTCTATTCTCAGCTTTATCCTGATGTTTCTTTATTTGATATTAATGCATTAAAGGCCGTTGAGGCAATCTGTGCTCAAAATATGGCGCTCGCTCAAGAGGTTATTGCATTCGAGGAACAGAACTGTGCACTTTGTGAGATCATCAGAAAGATGAATGAGTTGGCAGCATGGAAGGACAAGGCCACCACTTCATTGCCACCACCGAAGAAAGAAACGGGTATGGGCACCACCCTTAGCTTATTCCAAGCTTGGGGGAGGTGTCCCGGTATCATATCACCATCACTTTTATTATCATTATTTATTTTAGTTCGATCTTTAGTTACTTCGTGATTTAGAAGAATAAAAGTTTTAGTATGAAGTAGTTTTCGAGTGCTTGTTTTGTGATCGTCCTATCTATCTATGTAATCATGAGTGAGAGTTATATAATAAAAATTAGTTTGAGTTTTGTTACTTTACTTTCTTGCATCAATCATAGCATGAAAATAAAAAGATCATGTGCTAATCCCATGGGGAGTAATGACTTCACATACAAGAAGTATAGTTGATAAAATTTATTGGAAGTTGACAAACATAGCATTGGTCATTGATGCCATTCATGAAAGAATAATAAAGGAATAGATATTTCACATATAAATACACTATCTTGGACATCTTTTATGATTGTAAGCCCCATTAATTATTTTCAAGCTTGATCAAATAGTTGATGTTGGACAAGGAAGAGAACGTAATGAGTTATGTTTGCTTATATTTACACAGAAGTTATACTGTCATGGATCCTCTAACATGTGGTGCTTGCTCATAATATTTTGCTAGCCAAAATTTTGTAGTGGGTAGAGATACGACTTATGCATCCAAATACCCTTAAACCCAGTTTCTTGTCATGAGAGTCCACCAAATCTACCTATGGATTGAATAAGATCCTTCAAGTAAGGTGTCATCGATGCAAAGCAATAAAATATTACTCCTAAATATGCATGATGTTTTATTGTAAGGAAAAATAAGTTTTGTACGAACTTGTGATGGTGAAGAAGTAAAAGTGACATACTGCATAATAAATGTCGCTACCACAAGGGGCAATATAATGCAAATGAGCATCACTTTTTAGTAGAGATACACAAGTGGTATCTCTACTATTGACTCTTGCATTAAGGGGTAACCCAAATGAAAAAGCATATGACAACCTCTGCTTCTCTCTGTAAAGGGTCTATCTTTTACTTTTTAGTTTTAACGTTTATGCAAGAGTCAATAGTATTCATTCATATTCCGATTTCAATTATTCTACACTTGGCAATCATCATGTGGTAGGGAAAGATTCAGGCACATATATCCAGTTGGATGTAGGTGATCAGAGTTATTATTGTTGACATTATCCCTAAGGTAAACGAGTTGGGAGGTGAAACATTAAACCCCCATCTTCATGTGTGTCTGATTGAACTGTTTGTTCTAAAAATATGTTTTGAGTGTCAGCAATCATGGAAGACTATATGATAGTTGAGTATGTGTAATTTGCTAAACCAAAAGCTCTTACATAGACTCTTCCCGTAAGTATGATGAATTGTAATTGCTTTGATGATTGAGAACATAATTTGTTAGTTTTCAAGAAAGTTTATTGTTTATACTTCAGCTTGTGGATGAACTGTTACTTGATCATGAGAAGTTTTATGATGGATAATTGTTGTTATAATAATGGTCATGATGCTTCTAGTTCTGTATTTTGTTTTATCGACACTCCTCTCTATAAACATGTGGTCATGATTATCGAGTTTGGCATTCGCTTAAGGACAAGTGAGGTATAAGCTTGGGGGAGTTGATACGTCCATTTTGCATCATATTTTCCTACTATTATTTATAATGTTTTCGATCATTATTTCACTTTATGATGAAATTCTAATGCCTTTTCTCTCTTAATATGCAAGATATACATGAAGAGGGAAATTGCCGCTAGCTGGAATTCTGACCAAAAAGAGCTACATCAGATATAGCTATTCTTCGAAGCTCCAAATGACCTAAAAATATGGAGATTTATTTTGGAATATATAGAAAATACTATAAGAAAACACCACCGAAGAAGATAAATGGTGGGCCCACAAGGCAAGGGGCGTGCCTTGCCCCTTGTGGGGCCCACAGAAGGCCGCCGGTGCCCCTCTTCTGCCATATGAGGTCATTTTCCCTCAAAAAACAAATAAGAGAAGACTTTTGGAATGAAGCACCACCGTCTCGAGGTGGAACCTGGGCAGGAGCATGTTTGCTCTCCAGCGGAGCGATTCCGCCGGGGATACTTCCCTCCGGGAGGGGGAAATCGAAGCCATCGACATTACAACGATCCTCTCATCGTGGGAGGACAAATCTTCATCAGCATTTTCACCAGCACCATCTCATCTCAAACCCTAGTTCATCTTCTGTATTCAATCTTTGCCTCAAAATCTCAGATTGGTACATTTGGGTGGCTAGTAGTGTTGATTATTTATTTGTAGTTGATGCTAGTTGGTTTATTTGATGGAAGATCATATGTTCACATTATTAATCAAAAAAATATTCTCCTATGATCTTGAACATGTATATGATTTATGAGTAGTTCCGTTTGTTCTTGAAGACATGGGAGAAGTCTTATTATAAGTAATCATGTGAAGTTGGTATTCATTTAATATTTTGATGATATGTATGTTGTTCGTCCTTTGGTGGTGTTATGTAAAATGTCGATTACACGACACATTACCATAGTTGGTCCTAGGGGAAGGCATTGGGGAGTAGTAAGTATATGATGGGTTGTGAGAGTGACAAAAGCTTAAAGCCTAGTTTATGTGCTATTCCGTAAAGGGCAGATTTGAATCTATATGTTTCATGCCATGCTTAGGTTTATCTTAATTCTTTTTTCGTAGTTTTGGATGCTTGCTAGAGGGGGTAACCATAAGTGGTAACAGCAGTCTAGCACCGGTCCACCCACATATCAAATCTATAATCTATAATACTTAAATAGTTGATCCCCACTACTTCTAATTCTCTCAACATGCAAGCCATTCACCTCACCAAGTGTGCCACGTCAGCATCCACTAACAATATTTTTCAGCCCATGCAATACTTCTAATTATCTCAACATGCATGCCATCCACCTCACCAAGTGTGCCGCATCAGCATCCACTAACAATATTTTCAGCCCGTGCAAACCTTATTTCATTATCATTAATTCTCTCAACATGCAAGCATCCCACTCCACCATAATCTAATATATTTTTCAGCCTACGCAAACCATACCAATATGTTTATTTTTGTCACTGGCCATATGTAGTAGATTAGATAATTATTTAATTTATTTACTTCCAAAAGGTTATGAAATGCCCTGATTTACACATAATGCAAGTACGGAATATTTATATAATAAAATTAGTAGCTTTTGATTTAGATCTTTTCCTTCATATGTAAGTCATCTGTAATTAATCTTTATATTTCCGCAGCAACGCGCGGGGTAATTACCTAGTTATCAAAGTAGTGAATGCTAATCAACTAAACATAATGGACATGACTGGTGAAATTTTCATGTGTCCTCAAGAACGCTTTGCTCACTATAAGAAGTACTTCCGACTTGTCCTTTTCTATAAAAGGGATTGGGCCACTTTGTTACTATTGCTACTTGCTACAAATTATCTTGTTATCAAACTATACATTACTACTACTTACAGCACTTGCAGAGAATACCTTACTAAACCTCTTATCAATTCCTTGCTAAAAGGGATGGCAACACGTCATTGGATAATAATATGTAGCATTAATCACCATGTTTAATTCGAGATTACAGCGGGTAGAAGAGGTGTTACACCGCTTCATAAAGGGGAGAGAGTTGGTGTTGACGGTTCCCCAAGCAGCGCTTCGGCGCCACCAGAAGAGAGGGGAGAGAGAGCCCCTCCTTCTTGCTTCCCCTAGATGGGAGGAGATTTTACCCTCTGGTCCATGACCACCATGCTCGGAGGTCAGGAGCCCCTCCGAGATTGGATCTCTCTCCCTTTGTTCTCTTCTGTTTTGTGTTCCTATTTTCTGGCCGAAAACTATTTCTTAAATATTCGGAGATTCATAACTTTGATCGGGCTAAAATTCTAACACGTTTTTTTCTCTCGATGTAAGCTTCCTTGCGGCCGAAGAAGGACCCCAACCGACTTACGAGGTGCCCACACGGCAACCCCGCGCAGCTAGGGGGTGGTGGCGCCCTCACGCCTTATGAAGGTCGTGGGCCTCCGTTTGCGTTGATTCCACCTCCCAAAAATCACATATATTCCAAAATAATTCTCCATAAAATTATATCGCGTTTGGACTTTGTTTGATATGGACTTTCAGCGAAAGAAAAAACATGCAACAAACAAGAACTGACGTTGGGCACTGGATCAATATGTTAGTCCCAAAAATAATATAAAATGTTGTCAAAAGTATATGAAAGTTGTATAATATTGTCATGAAAAAATCAAAAATTATAGATACAAACGGAGACGTATTAGCATCCCCAAGCTTAGTTCCTGCTCGTACTGGAGTAGGTAAATGATAAAAAGATAATTTTTTAATGTGGAATGCTATGTAACATAATTTTGATCATATGATCTAATCATAGCATGAATATTAACATACGAGTGATTCAAGGCAATAGTCTACCATTTGATATAATAAAGACATCAATACTCATGCATACCAATAAACAATCATGCCTTTCACAATAAAAATGCTAAAAAACACTATCCCTATAAAATCATATAATCTTGTCATGCTCGATCTTTCTAACACAAAGTATTAATCATGTACAACCCCGATGACAAGCCGAGTAATTGGTTCATACTTTCTAACACGCTTCATCTTTTTCAACTTCCACGCAATACATGAGCATGAACCATGGATATGGCACTATGGGTGGAATAGAATGCGATGATAGAGATCGATAAGGAGAAGTGAAAAATGGAGAAAGTCTCACATCAACTAGGCGGATCAATGGGCTATGGAAATGACTATCAATCGATATCAATGCGAGGAGTAGGGATTGCTAAGCAATAGATGCACTAAGAGCTATAAGTGTATGAAAGCTCAACTGACAACTAAGTAGGTGTGCATCCAACTTGCTTGCTCATGAAGACCACGGGCATTCGAGAAAGCCCATCATCAAAATATACAAGCCAAGTTCTTTAATGAAAAATTCCCACTAGTATATGAAAGTGAGTACATAGGAGACTCCATATGAAAAATATGGTGCTACTCTGAAGCACAAGAGTGGTAAAAGGATAGTAACATTGCCTCTTCTCCCTTTTTCTCTCTTTTTTGGGGCTCTTTTTGGCCTCTCTTTTTTTCTTTTTCTTTTCTTTTTTGTCCGGTTCCTCGTCCCAACTTGTGGGAGAATCATATTCTCCATCATCCTTTCCTCACTAGGACAATGCTCTAGTAATCATAATCATGACACTTTTATTTATTTATAACTCAATATTACAACTCGAGATCTAGAACAATATGACTCTATATGAATGTCTCTGGCAGTGTACTACTATACATGCCAGTGTTTATTGCCTTGCGTGAATTGGCGGGATAATAAACTTTCAGTTCTTGCAATGATCTAGTGTAACATGTATGATAATGATGAACGGTGGCTGAGCCACAAATACTATGTAAGCTATATGATCACGTAAAGCAATATGACAATGAAAATGTATGTCATAATAGCAGAACGGTGGAAGTTGCATGGCAATATATCTCAGAATGGCTATGGAGATGGAATGATAGGTAGTAATGATGGTTGTTTTGAGAAAGATATAAGGGCAATGTGGTTTGGATGATAGAGTGTATCATATCATGAGGTTTGGATGCACCGGTCAAGTTTGCACCAACTCTCGAGGTGAGAAAGGGCAATGCATGTTACCGAAGAGGCTAGTAAATGGCGAAAAGGTAAGAGTGTATAATCCATGGATTCACATTATTAGTCATAAAGAACTCACATACTTATTGCCAAAGTTTATTACCCCTCGAAGTAAAGTACTACTACGCATGCTCTTGGGGGGATAGATTAGTAGGAAAAGATCACCGCTCATCCCCGACCACCACTCATAAGACACTCAATAATAAATCATGTTCCAACTTCATCGCATAACTAGAGACTATGCGTGCATGCTTCGAGAATCACAATCCTTAACACCAATATTCTTACTAAACCACAATCATTCAATAGTACCTCCCACATATCAACATCTTAATGTTGCAAAACTATTGCAAGGAATCAGAAATATCATATTAAGTGATCTACAAGTTTCATGTAGGATTTTATGACTAACCATGTGAATGACCAATTCCTGTTGATTCTCTATATAAGTGAAGCATGAGAGTTCAACTCTTTCTACAAAAGACCACGCTCTAATAAATATAAGTGAAGCTTTCTATATGTAGAGAAACATGCATCCAAACTTCAAATGATATAAATGAAGCACATGAAGCATTCTCTATAAGGCCATACTCAAAAGGTATAAGTGAAGTGCAAACAGCATTCTAGAAATTAACCAAGGACTATCACATGCCAGCATGGTGCATTACTAAAAGAAAAAGAAAAAACACACAATGCTCGAAGAATTTATGCATATCATGTGAACAAAACAAAAACTGAGACATACCGATAATTATCGAAGAAGAAAGATGGGATGCCTTCCGGGACATCCTGCTTAGACGCCTCCTTGAATATTTACTGGGTACCTAAGCTTGAACTCTTGCCTCTCCTTATTCTTCTTATATCGATACCTCCTCGATTTTCAAACACTACATCCACAAAAAACTTAACCGTCATGTCTTGCTGTAACATTATTGTATAATTATAATAAAACATTACCCACAGTACGCTATCACAATTCTATGGCTCTCGAGTTAATGGGGCTACAGTCTGTGAATGGTACATATACTTTTGTAACTCAAAAAATTCTAAAAAATTAGTACAAAATAAACAATTTGCATAGTAATACTATGTAAAAAATTCAAAAACTTTGACGTCGGCAGGAGGGGAAGACCGGCACTTCTCTTCCTTTCTGTCTGCTATGCCTGCGGGCGTGTCAGTTTCGTGCTCGTCGTGGCGGGGCATGGACTCGGCGATGTGCTCCTCGTCGTCGGTCTCGCCGAACACTGCCTCGCCCGAGTCGTCGCTCTCCTTGTAGGAGGCTTCCACCTCCACCACCCGCCGGCGGTGCCGCCACCGCGCGTGGCAGATCTCGTGAGCGAAGCGATAAGACTCGAGCAACGCCAGGTGCGCGACCGGCGCGACAACCCTACCGGCGACGAGCTGCTCCTTCGCCTGCACGTGCTCAGGAAGTGGTGGTTATCGGCGGCGCCGGCCTATGTCTCCTAGAACCGCTCCTCCTGCACCATGTTCATGTAATGGGCACGAGCCTTCGCCGGTTCGTCGACAACGACGTCCTGCATTGGGACATCATCGTCCTCCGAGCTTTGGCGGGGAGAGATCAATGGTGGGAGAGGTGCCTCAAAGGTGGGCGACAGACTTCCAAAGAGCTTTGACGGGGGAGAGATCCATGGGAGAGGTGTGAAGAGGGCTCGAAGGTGGATGACAATGACTATGGCTGGGGAACCAGTTTTTACATGACAGACGGGTGGAGCCGAAGGAGACACCACAGCACCTCATGTCAATGTGAGTAGCGTTCAACCGGCACCAATGAGCAGTAGACTTCGTTATGGACAGGCATGATTGTGAAAGTTGATCAAAAATGTTATAAATCGAAAGTGATTGGTCGATTGATCGATGGTTACAGAGAGTATATATATCCCTTGGAGAGATGCGACGATCCCGAAGAGATGCATCGGTTCCAGGAGGACGGGAGAGAGGCGACGGTTGCGACGGACACAGGCGTCCGTGCGGGCGCAACCGCTCGTTCGATGGGCAAGGGGAGATTTCCCTTAATTACAGATTATAGTTTAATCTTAACACTCCCCCTAATCTACGCTTGACCATGTAGAATCATCTTCACGATTGTCCGGGAAGCTCTATCATCTCAAAAGATTCTCCTTCAAAAAGTTCTTCATAAAATCTTTGATGAGATCCTGAAACATATACTCACAAAGAAAGACATCATAATGTGATGTCATTAAAATAAGGATATCTCAAGAAGAGACTCCCCCTGACACCTGTAAGTCCCTAAGTCTCCGCATACCAATTCCATGAACACATTTCTGGAACGTAGAATTTGGTAGAGACTTGGTAAATAAATCAGCAAGGTTGTCGCATGATTTGACTTGCAGAATGCTTATTTCCCCGCTTTTCTGAAGATTATGGGGGGAAAACCATTTAGGAGAAATATGCTTGGTGATATTTCTCTTGATGTATCCTGTTTGCATCTGCACAACACAGGCCGCATTATCTTCATAGATAATGGTAGGTGATTTTATCGAACCCATTCCACATGACTGTTTTATGTGGTTTATCATTCTGCGAAGCCATACACATTCTCATGTTGCTTCAAATAATGAAACTATTTCAGAATGATTGGTAGATGTTGCCACCAAAGTCTGTTTCGAAGACTTCCATGATATAGCAGTGCCACCATGTAGGAACACGAAGCCGGTCTGAGATCTGGCATTATGGGGATCAGACAAATAGCCGGCATCTGCATATCCAATCACATCAGAGTCCTGATTTTTCCGGAACTGGAAAAATAGGCCAAGATCCTTTTTGCCTTGGAGATATCTAAAGATATTCTTCACTCCAGACCAATGACGTTTGGTGGGAGCTGCGCTATGTCTAGCAAGTAGATTCACTGCAATTGCAATATCAGGTCTTGTGCAATTTGCAAGATACATAAGCGCTCCAACAGCACTAAGGTATGGAACTTCATGTCCCAACACCTCTTCTCCATCATCCCTTGGTCTGAACGGATCTTTCTCTACGTCTAGAGATCGAACCACCATGGGAGTTTTAGATGGATAGGATTTGTCCATATTGAATTTCTCCAATATTTTCTGGATATAGGCAGATTGGTGTACCATGATTCCTGAGGGAATATGCTCAAGTTGAATACCTAAGCAAAATTTGGTTTTACCCAAATCCTTCATCTCAGATTCCAACTTTAGGTGATTGTGTGCTTCATCAATGTCTGGTGTGTTGCCGATGATGTTGAGATCATCAACATACACATAAATGATGCAAAATCCTGTAGAGGACTTCTTGATGAAAACACATGGGCAATCAGCACTATTGGAGTAACCTTTCTGAAGAAGGAACTCACTGAGTCGGTTGTACCACATCCGTCCCGACTGCCTTAAGCCATATAGTGACTTATTCAGCTTTACACAATACATGTTGCATTTTGCATATTTATTCGGGACAGAGATTCCATCAGGAACCTTCATATATATATATATATATATGTCCGAATCTAGTGACCCGTAAAGATATGTGGTCACGACGTCCATCAACTGCATAGATAGACGATTATGCACTGCCAAAGATATAAGATATCAGAAAGTGGTTGCACTCATTACTGGAGAATATGTTTCAGTGAAATCAATGTCGGGTTTCTGCGTGAAACCTTGTGCTACGAGCCTTGCTTTATATCTCACCACCTCATTATTCTCATTCCATTTTCGGAGAAAACCCCATTTGAATCCCACAGGGAAAACACTGGGAGGTGTAGGTATTGCTTCAGTGAATACCTTTCTTTTGTTAAGCGAGGCAATTTCTGCTTGGATTGCATCCTTCCATTTAGGCCAGTCGGAGCGCTTTTGGCACTCAACGATAGACCTTGGATCATGATCAGTGAGAAGGGTATCTGCAATCTTTTTAGCAAAATATATGTTGACAGTCGTAGTCTTACGGTCAAATAATTCTCCAGAATCAACATAGTTGATGGAAATTTCCTGCACCCCTAGTGACTCTTCGTGATTTCCCAATACGATCGAGTCTGGGTGTTCCGATGTCCCAGTCAGCTTGTGCATACTAGAACTGGGTTGTGGAGGTTGCCCTTCCACTGGGTGTATACTACCCATCAGGTGTTTGTCAACGTTGAGTTGACCTGCATTTACTGACTCCGAGGTTTTTCTCTTCGATTTCCTTTGCTTCTTGCTAGAAGCATGCTCCAGGTCAGAGGCTGTACTACTCCCCCTCTTTTTAGGAATAGGGAGTTGAGTGGTTTTTATTGGTACCTCCACTCTTTCTGGCGCGTTTCTGGCCGGTTTTAAGGATTTTGTAACACCTTTCAAATGAGTAAATGAATCTGGCAGATTATTTGCAAGATGTTGCAAATTAATGATCTTCCGAACTTGAAGTTCGGTCTCATGGGTACATGGATCAGAGAATGAAATGGAATGAGCATTCCAATCAATTTCCGGGCATTCTTTCTGGTACTTGAAATCTCCCCCTAATGCCGGAAAATGTTCCTCATTAAATATGCAATCAGCGTGACGGGCTGTGAACAGATCCCCAGTCAGGGGTTCCAGGTACTTAATAATCGACGGTGATTTTTACCCCACATAGATCCCCAACTTCCTGTGTGGGCCCATAGATGTCCGATGTGGTGGTGAGATCGGGATATATGCAGCACATCCGAACTTGCGCAGATGGGAAATGCTTGGAGGATTTCCACGTACCAATTCTAGAGGGGAACAACTGTGATATGCAGTTGGCCTCAATTGTATCAAGTCAGCAGCGTGTAAAACAGCGTGACCCCAACAAGAGGTTGGCAAGTTGCAATTCGTCAACAAAGGTCTTGCAATGAGTTTGATCCTCTTAATCAATGCTTCAGCCAAACCATTTTGTGTATGGACATATGGAACAGAGTGCTGAACTTCAATCCCCAAAGCCATGCAATAATCATTGAAAGCACGTGAGGAGAATTCTGCAGCATTATCCATTCGAATTGACTTAATTCGACTTTCAGGATAATGGGCTTGCAACTTAATGACTTGCCTCATTATCTTGGCAAATGCATAGTTTCGTGTGGATAGAAGACACACATGTGACCATCATGTAGATGTGTCAATCAGAACCATGAAATACCGAAAAGGTCTAGATAATGGTTGAATGGGACCACAAATGTCTCCTTGAATATGTTCAAGGAACTGAAGTGGTTCAGCTTGTATTTTGAGGTGTGAGGGCCTCAAAATTAGCTTTCCTGTGGCACAAGATGTGCACACAAAATCAGAGGATTGAGGAAATTTTGACTCAAGCAAATTATGACCAATGGAATTGCTAGAAATTTTTCTCATCATCCCTATTCCAGGATGGCCTAGGCGATCATGCCAGGTTTGGAATGCATTAACATTCTGAAAAATTACTTTGTATGCAACATGTTCCACGGGTTTGATGTACGTATAGTACAAACCAGACGATAGAGAAGGAATTTTCTCATGTACCTTTTTGCCATATCCGTCATCTTTAGTAAAGAGTAGATACTCCTCTTTGTTGTCTTCATGGGTTTCAATATGAAAACCATTTTTACGAATATCTCGATAACTGATCAGGGTACGTGCAGAATCGGGATACAGTAAAGCATCCTAAATTGTCACATATGTACCACTTGGGAGGGTGAATATGGCACATCCAGTACCAACAATCACAGTATCGCGTCCAGCGATAGTTAGAATATCTCCATTTGTCTTTTTCAGAGTTTGGAAATATTTCATCTCCCTCAGTATGGAGTTTGTGGCACCACTGTCCACAAGGCATAATTCCTCTTCCATCGGATTGTCCCCGTAGAAAACTATATAAAACAAAGAATTTTCAATAAGAAAACCTCGTAGTAATATATAGAATACAATCTTTATTATATCAAATGTGCTGATACAATACAATATAAAGACAACAACAAACTTATGTTCTTATTACAATCATCACAAATGGACATAATTAAGTAGATCACTAGGAGATTGAGGGACTAGTCGAAGTCGTCAAACACGTCGTTTGCGGTGTACTCAATCAACGTGTTCTCCATTTCAGCAGTAGCCTCAGGCAGATAAGGAATCACGGCGTTGCTCGGTCCAGGAGGAACATCGTGCGAACCACCAGCTCCTTTTGTGCTATCCGGATGAAGGTTGAAGTTGGCTTCAAACCTTTTCCCTTGAGGTGCTTTGCGTCCCTGAGATTGCTGGTACAGCATAACCAGATGCTTGGGCATTGTGCACTTTTCAGTAGAATGCGTGGAGCATCCACACTTGTTGCAAAGCTTAGATTTATCAAACCTGAGCTTTGAAGTGCCTTTTCCCTTGTCTGGGTATCTAGATCTCCTGTTCCCATTGCGCTTTCGCTTATGCTCGAAATTGGATTGTTTACCCCGAGGGGTACCATTAAACTTCTGTCTATTTGCAACATTCAGATGGACTTCAGGTAAAGGTTGTGCCCCAACTGGGCGCTGAGAGCCATTCTTAGCGAGTAGCTCATCATGCTTTTCAACCTGAAGTAACATGTGAATAAGCTCGGAATAGACAGTGTAGTTACGAGCACGCTATTGCTGTTGGAGGATCCTATCTGAAGGGAGCATAGTAGACAAAGTTTTCTCTATCTTCTCCCCCTCAGTAGGTTCCTTCTCACAAAAACGCAATTTGGAACATATCTTATGAACAGCATGATTGTACTCACCGATGGACTTGAAATCCTGAAGACGGAGATGAGTCCAATCATGGAGTGCTTCTGGCAGGACTACTGTCTTCTACTGTTCATACCTCGTTTTGAGGGCCAGAAACAGAGTACTAGGAGATTCCTCCTGTAAATACTCAGACTTGAGATCTGGATGAATATGGTGCCTTATGATGAATAAAGCAGCATAATTCTGCTGTTCTGTCAGCGGCGTGGCCCCATCCGGGAGAGGAGTCTCCGAGGGTTGTATTGCACGCGCTATCCCACGGGATGCAAGACTGATCTTGATGTCCATAGCCCATGTAGGGTAATTGTGGCCATTGAGGGCAAGCTCCTCAAACTCTTTGGCAGTCATCTTCGCCTACATGGGAGAACCAGAGATAATTAGTTTACGGGTGGTAAATTAGAAACCATCATGGTTGTGTAATAAGAATGCAAAATTTTGATACTCAAGTGTAAACTTGAAAAATTCTCAACCTCAATTGTGTGCACATAACACTTTGAAGATCACTTAGATCTCACAGTAATAGGCTACATCGCCATTACCTTGTGTATGCTACAATTCAAATATAAGGAATACACGTTGGAGGTAATCGTTTGTCGAGAATGACAAAGCGTAGACCTCACAGTAAGAGAGGACAGTCTGCAAATAAGCAATAGATCACAACTCATTACCTTGTGATTCCAAATAAAATGAGAGAGAAACATTCAAAAATTTGCAAGTTTGATATGCGAGAGAAGATCTCAATCGCAAAGACATGTTCGATAAAAATGAGATGTGGTAAACACATGAAACATGTCATTCTTCCCAGATGAAATCTGGTACTTTATTTATATTATCAATCCATTACATAATATAAACACACCTACTAATAATTACACAAGTCCTAACATAGAATAAATCTAGAACAGGACTAAAATGTAAGTAGTAGTCAACCTAAGTACTAAACAGTACTAAACATAGACTAAAATTGCACAAATACAATAATTAGTACTAATGTTAAGAAAACAGAGAAAAAGGAAAAAAAAATCCACACTTTCTGGCCGGCCCACCCGCCACAGCACTGCACAGGGGGGGAAGCCGCGAGCGCCTGGGCCTGGGCCTTTGGCCGGCCCACACGCCGCCGCACCGCACAAGACAAGGGGGAGCGGGCGGATCGGATAAGGGTCGGAGTATCCGAACCCCGCACCACCACCTCTGCTCGATCCCCACTGTCACACGGCGGCGCCGGCGGGAAGAGGGGCCGCCGCACAGTGCAGTAGCAATAAATGCGAGAATATTGACTTCCATAACCTCTTTATTTTTTATTTTCACAATAACTCGGGATGTAATCCCATGGAGAGGAAAAAGGGGTATCTTGTAAATTCAAAGGTAGGGCTTGCATTCTGATAATACTGAATCAATTCAATATTATGAATTTCGGATCTATCAAATCAACTCATGGATGAGAGTTATATTTCACGGATGAGAGTTATATCGCGATACCGGTGGTCACCGGCGTAGCACCGACGACCCCTCCTCGTCCGAAGAAGAGTCGACGACGACGTGATCCGGGCGAGCTGTCCCTGGTGCGGCACTGGCGAGTCCGAGGCTCGCCGGAGCCCACGAGCCGGCGCGGCGCGGCGGGACGGCGGTCGAGGGATGCGACGGCCCGCCCGAATAGGCGGCCGAAGCGCTGCTCAGTGCGGCTGCTCGAGCCCGCGGCCGTCTCCTGTTGAGGCGTGGCCGTGGCGGCACCGTCCTCCATGCCTGCTCCAAGGCGGACGACTCCAGAGGCACCGGACGGCACGAAGACGAAGGCGAGCGCCTCCTCCTCGTTCACGACGGCGTGCATCGGCACGGGGCAGTATCCGGGCGGGCCGGCGGCCTCGGTAGCGGGCGTTGGCGTCGTCGGCGCAAGCCACACGGCCGACGGACGAGGTGGTGGAGGCGGAGATCCAGGGGGCGGTGCAGGCGCGACTGCAGCCCTGTGCACCATGGAGGCGCTCGGGCCGGCCACTAGCCAAGGGTCAAACCCCATAGGCGCCTGGCCACGGGCGCACGAGGCACCATCATGGGCGCGTCCAGGGGCGAGGGGAGCACCGCGGGGGGCGCGTCTAGCGGCGCGGTGGCGGCCAGGAGCGCCACGTCCAGCGACGCTACGGCCGAATCAACGGATGGCTTGCATCCGGCGACGGAAACGGTGGTGGCCACCAACTCCATGACGGCGAAGGGCAATGAGGCGGTAGCGGCAACCATCCTCATGGATCAGACGGAGGAAGAAGGAGACGAGGCCTGTCATCTCACCGACAGCGAGTGCTTCCTCTCTTCTCCTTTCTCTGTTGCCTTTTGCTCTCGCTCGCTGGTTGTTCTACGGGCTGATAACATGTTTTAAATCAAAAATGATTGATCAATGGTTACAGAGAGTATATATATCCCCTGGAGAGATGCGACAATCCCGAAGAGAGATGCATCTGTTCCAGGAGGACGGGAGAGGCGACGGTTGCGACAAACACACGAGGGGCGTCCGTGCGGGCGCAACCGCTCATTCGATGGGCAAGGAGAGATTTCCCTTAATTACAGATTATAATTAATCTTAACAGAAAACACAAGGGGATGTGGCTTTTGGTGGGTTTGCTCACCGCCCGGTAGGGGCCTCTTAGCCATGGATACATAAGAGCATCAAGAGGTTGGGGCATAACAACTTTCTGCTGTGATTCAAAAATCTCAATGATATAATTACTAAAACCATTTATACTGATTACATTGACAGAATTTACTATTTCAACACAAACAAATACACATTACCCATTACAACGTAAGAACAGTCTGAAGCAGAAGCCGAATAGAATGTAGCACTAGCACAAAATACATTCACAAAAGGCTCAAATACAGAAATATCTATCCAATTAGATGAAATATGGTCCTCAACAATGTATAGCTAGGTTTGTGTAGAATTAAAGTAGCATCAATCTATGCGACCAGTGGCCACGACAGCTTGGCCAGGAAGATCTTACAACTGACACAATTCACTCATCTATGATCACCTCAAGAAACCTGGACAGTGCTCATGTTGGAACGAATGTCCAAAACCATTTTTTTATAAACACATAACTGTATCACACGCACGATTTCAATAACACAATAAAAAGAACAATACATAAGGGTTATGCACAAGAAAAAACGGTAAAAACAGAGCGCTAAAAGAGAACAAAGTTAGAATGGATCAGATTTCTGGCTTGGAACCCTCTGATAAGGATTTCATGTGCGCACATTATAATCATAGTCGATCATTTGGGGAAAGGATCTTCACTTCCATTGAATTTACAAATAAGAGCAGAAAAACATAAGTAAAATACCAACGGTACAAACATAGAGAGAAGAGAGGGATAGAGATTGTTGGACAATGGATCAGATTTCTGGCTTGGAATCCTCTGATAAAGGATTTCATTTGCGCACAGTATAATCATAGTCGATCAGCTGGGGAAAGGATCCTCCCTTCCATCTTAACCAAAAAAGCAATCTCCCACAAGAAACTCGGCAAACCACTCCAAATTGTTTAGGACAGCCATCACAGGACATCAACCCATTGAAAGATTCAATCTGGAGAAATATGCACAATATCTAATGTTACAAAATGTAACAGAAGACAGATAACACGGGGCGGTTCCATAAAGCCCCGTGCTGTTAAATGCTGGCCGGTGTTTCCGCTCATCTATGCTCCCCTCTACAGGATGACCAAACTATAAACAACAGGCCATCCTTCCAGTTGTGAAGCAACAAACACAACATTTGTTCAGCAATCAAGCAGAAAAAACAAAAAATCCAGTTCTAGCGGATGAACAATATGATCAACAATAATCCTCAGTTCAGGTCTCCAAATTGCTTCCGCATCGCACCATAGTGCATCAGAAGAACGAAAGTATTTAGTTTGATCATCATCGGACAGCTTCCAACATCAGATAAAAAAGCACAAAAACAAAAGAAAAAGAACTAGCATGTTTGATGACAGTATTTATCAACACATAAAGATGCGAAGGCTCAGATTTGTTTAACAGGTTTTCCAGTCATGAATTTTCAGAAGCAGAACTGGCATGTTTGCTGGCGGGTGTTTCCGCTCATCCATGCTTCCGTCTACAGGATGACCAACTGTAAACAACATGCCATCCTTCCAGTTGTGAAGCACCAAACACAAAATTTGTTCAGCACTCAAGCAGAAAAAACTAAAAATCCAGTTCGGGCGGATGAACAATAATCCTCAGTTCAGGTCTCCAAATTGCTTCCACATCGCACCTTAGTGCATCAGAAGAACGAAAGTATTTAGTTTGATCATCATCAGACAGCTTCCACCATCATATAAAAAAGCACAAAAACAAAAGAAGCAGAACAATGTTTGATGAAAGTGTTTATCAACACATAAATCTAAAAGAAGATGCAAAGGCTCAGATAAGTTTTACAGGTTTTGCAGTCATGAATTTTCAGAAGCAGAACTGGCATGTTTGCTGAAAGTGTTTATCATCACAGCCATGGTCAACCAGAACACATAAATCTAAAAGAATGACAATAGTGAGAGTTGGTCTTTTTGGCTCATATTAAGAAATTCAACCATGTTCCCCCTTGTCCTTCAAGAACTAATCAGAAGCGCGGGTAAGATTCAAATCACTGCCACTAATCGAAAGAAGTCCACATATGAGATGGGCATATGTGCAGACAAGATAACATGATAAAAGTCATTTGACGTTGATGGGTGACATCAGATAATAAGCGGAGTTTTGTAAACATATGAATGATTCAGTGCTTATCATATAATATTTAACATCATTTGCCACCCTGGGTTTGATAGTCTTTATTGGATAAAACAAGGAAGACAAATAGAGCGCTTTGTGCAAGGCATCAGATAATAAGATGAGATCAATAATCCACACATGGAATTTTCCATTGAGAGTGTAGGATATCAGATCATCACTTGCCAGCTCGAAAATCCAAGAACAATATCTGAGTAGAAAATCTTGGTTAGACCATTTGACCCAAGAGCAAGGGCAAACGCTGCAAAGGGTTGGTAAGTAAACCATTTCTCTATCAGCGCCTGCTACAGCCCCCTCAGATCCGAGTGCAACTAAGAGGGACACTAGAAGCTAAGCGCAAACATGACAAAAAGCAGAAGAATAAAGACGGACATTTTTTCTCTCAGATGCCAACCACAAGGGTAGCACAGATGATGCAGACATATCAACATGGCATCAGTTCAGACCGCCCGTCTGCTTGAAACTCTTCATAGAGAAAGATTTTAAACCAAAAATTAACAACAACAATCAAAGCAAATAAAAAATCTATGCACATTTGTGTCCAGATAACAGAAAAATATTACAAAAAAACACAAATATAGAAAAAGTATAATATGTTGTTTGGTCAGATCCCTCAGTGATAATATAGATCTCATCAATGTATGATTCAGGCCACTACTTTTTAACATCACAAGTCATCACCGGGATCCACAGACAACAATCTCCAATTAGGAAAGAAAAATCAACCAGAAACGCTACACAGATTCCTCAGTTCAAACAAGAATATTTAAAGAGTTTCATAACAAACGGTTGAGCCGTCAGACAATGCTTTCTAGGCAAATGCATCTCCATCAGACTGCAGCAATGTTCACTGCTCGGAGCCCAGTGCATATCATCATCCATGACATCAAGACATATACAACCAAACAATAGCAGAGCAAAAGTGAAGGAAGAGAATCAACGAACAACGGAAATAAAATCAGTGGACCAGGAACAACAGAAGATCCAATCAGTAGCCCTCTGGGATTATGCTTATGATTTTCATCAAGGAAGAAATCTCAGGTCTCAAAGACGTGCCATCACTGGACTCACAGAAATGAACTGCAGAGAACATGGCAAACTAAAAAGTCATAAAACGATAAGAATAGCATGAGCAACTTTTGGAGAATGTCATTCACCTCACCTCACAAGTAGCAGTAAGAAATCAAGATCGACCCAAAGTATAGCAAATTTGAAAAATTCTAGCCCAACTAACATTTCGCCATAAAATTCAGTCTCCAAAATTACGCCATAACTATGTGGACATCAGAATTGCAGATTTTCACAGCATGGCACACAGAGTGCACCTATCAGTCCCGAAAGATGGTGTGTTTTGTTCATGGTTTTCATCATTGTCCAGTCGTATTCTATAAATAGTAAACAACAAATAAAAAAACTGAAAAGTAGATGACACATATGTTCAGAAGTACTCAGACAAATTATGCTAAGCTGTTCAATTTGTCCTCAGAATTGCAGAATGACAGCATGGGCGCACAGCGACCAATCAGTCCCGAAAGATGGTATGATTAATAGGTTTTTCATCACCGGACAAACAGAAACAGAAACACAAACAAACAGGTCAACAAAACAGAACTTAAATTACTACAGAAAACAAATTCTGACAAAAGAAGACAAAACAGAACTTAAATTACTACAGAAAACAAATTCTGACAAAAGAAGACAGGAGGATCTAACAGCATTAGCTCTCAAGCCCTCAGACATCAGCAGACATTATGCCCGCAGACATCCAAGGAAGGATCTAACAGCATTAGCTCTCAAGCCTGGCTGGGCGAAAACTCTTAGGCAACAACTGCGAATGTTTGAGAAACAAGCCTTAAACAACTAAAGCAAATATATGACCAGCATTGCATCAGACATCCAAGGAAGGATCGAACAGCACTAGCTCTCAAGCCTGGCAGGGCGAAAGCTCTTAGGCGGCAACTGCGAATGTTTTGAGAAACAAGCCTTGATTTTATCATCATTTGCAATGCAGCAACATTTTCAATATATTACATTTGTATAAACTTTTATAAGATCTTTTAGATAGCTACTTTAGTGATCTAAAATATATTATAAAAGTTTACTAAGGGAGGACTATATATCTCAGTTATATTGAGCTGAAAAAATAACAAGGCTCAGACATCCAAGGAAGGAATTAACAGCATCTGCTCTCAAGCCTGGCATGGCGAAAGCTCTTATGCGGCAACTGCGAATGTTCTGAGAAACAAGCCTTAAATTTATCATCATTGCCGTAAATTACAAGCAAATCATCTCAACTATATTAGGTAGCCAATTTAATCACAATAATAGGCTCCGCAGACTAACAAAATGAAGTTCCAGGTTCCTATCAATGAGTGAAAACTGATTCTTGGCCCAATTATAGATCCCCTGGTCAATGCCTGGAGCTACCAGAGAAGGACCATTGGGCCCAAGTTAGATTACGGTAGATACAACAATGAAATGGAGTTTCCAACAAAGACAGACCAACAAAAGTCAAATGGGACAGAAAAAAATGTTTAAACTGACAAAAAGCTCAGAAAGCTGCATAAAATTTCAATTGAAAACCTGTAACTAAAAAATTAAAGAGGGATAAATATATGCAATGAGCACAATGTGAGCCAGTTGTGTATCATCAGAAAATAAATGACTTCTCATTCACAGGAAAACAGCACTGTGTCAGAAGGTGTCCTAAGATTGTTTCAAGGTTTCATCACCTGATACTGGAAACAATCAATCGAAAAAGAGAGCTGTTACCACAACACGGCAGAGAAGGCTCGGAAAAACAAGCACAACGATACACCATTTTTCAAAAGAAAACCAACCGTTTTCAAAAGAAAAAAATGGAACTTCAAAGTGATGGCTCGGTTCAGTGGGATAATCGGCATACAAATCAATCTCAAAAGAGACGACCTGTGATTTGGTCTGTTGAGCTTGAATATTGGCAAATCCTCACTGCCATCAGCACAAACTGGAAAAGAAGCAAATCCAAATTTAAAAAAGAAGGAAGTTCAGAAGTTTTCAAATCCAGACAAAGCATCAGCAACAAGACCCAAAAAAACTGGCTGGTACACTATTGCTGGGTCATTCAGCTAAGGATTCGTTCCAACCACTAATCAGTACTCTGGTATACAGCTATTGTAGCTTACAGACCATATAAAATAACAGAAGCAGGTTGCCACAAGCAGGATAATATGAGATAAAATAGGCATATGGCAAACATTAACTGGACAATGCAGTGAGATTTCCATTACCAACATCACAGAAAATTACAGATACTTGATTAGGTCTTCTTACTTCTTAGCATGCATACCGGAACGGATCACAGCTACTGACGGGAAACAAAAAAAAAGGAGGGCTGGCGCGAGACCACCTAGATCTACTTCTCGGACGAGTTGGGGCCGCGCTTCTTGCCGAAGCCGACGACGGCGGTGACGAAGCGGCGGTTGTACTGGATGCGCTTGTGGGCGCGGCCGCGCGGCTGCTTCTTCTTGTCCTGCTTCGCCACCTTGGGCGTCTGGCCCCGCACCTTCCCGGCTCGGGCCAGCGATCCGTGCACCTTACCTGAAGGCAGGCAGGCACCGCCGGGTCAGCACCAAGAAGAACCACGGCAACAGTAGGGTAGGGATCTAGCGGGGGGAAGAGGGGGAGCAGAGCGTTACCCATGGCGGCTGCGGCGGTGGAGCGGCGGCGCTTCGGCGAGGAGACGGAGTGCTCGGGCGGCGGCGGCTTCTGCTGATGGGAGGTGTGCCCTAGACGGGTGGGAGATTTTATAGAGGGGAGGGCTCCGTTGTTATGCGGGCCGTGGGCTGCGGGGCCCGTGGGAGGTGGGCCGAGAGCCCGTGGCCCGTTAGGGGCCCGTAAAAGAGGTGGGGAGTGGAGACCTCCTCCCTCCTCCTCCACCACCCCCGAGAGAACAGAACCCTCGCAGAAGCGGCGGCGGAGGAGAGAGGGGGCGAGATGCCGCGGCCGGAGGTGCAGGCCCCGCCGGAGATATTCTACAACGAGTCGGAGGCGCGCAAGTACACCACCTCCTCCCGCATCATCGAAATCCAGGCAAGCAACCCAAGCCCCCCTCTCGTCGCGTGTTGTGTGGGGAGCTCAGGTGGTTCCTGGTGAGGCTGACCCGGGTTATCTCCTTCTTCTTCGTCTTCGCAGGCGAGGATCTCCGAGAGGGCGCTGGAGCTGCTGGCGCTCCCGGACGACGGCGTCCCCAAGATGCTGCTCGACATCGGTGAGCTTCCTCTATACGCTCACCCACAGTACCATAGAACTACTCGATTCTCCGTTGCTTCGACAGAGAAACCATGTGTCTTGGTGAATTGCTGGCGTTTACAATCGTGGTCCTGTGTGCTGTGAATCGCAGGGTGCGGCTCCGGGCTTAGCGGTGAGACGCTGACGGAGCACGGGCACCACTGGATCGGCTGCGATATCTCACAGTCCATGCTTGGTGAGGAACTCGCCTTTGTTTGTTGCTCTTATGGACATGTTGGTGTGTCACTTAGGTTTCTGTTTGAGAGCTTCAGTTTTGTTTCCCCCTTGCAGATGTTGCTTTGGAGCGGGAGACGGAGGGAGACCTCCTGCTTGCAGACATGGGCGAGGTAAAATGCCTGCTACGGCATTGGATTAGCCGAGAATTTTTGTTCCAGATGCTATGTTTGGGTCACAGCTTGTCCTATGCAATTCTTCTTGTTATAGTTGAGTTTTATGTGTTATTAACTGTTAGAAGGTATCCTTGCTAATGATAATAATGTGCATGACTTGTGTTCAACATGATCTCGAGGTCAGACCTGATTGACACTGTAAAAGTAAATGGGCCTTCGAACCTATGTCTGGTGGGAAGATATGAGTATGAATCAAAAGAACCTGAACATTTCAGTACTGCCTTTTTCTCTAGAATAATTGTATGGTTGCCGAATGGTATCTTCTATCTATTGCACATGCTGAACCGAAGTTCCTATGAAGATTAAGAAATTACCATGATTTCCAATCTTCGCTTCATACATCTGCGTCGACCTTTTCACATCTGTGCAACCACAGTTTGCTGTTACTTGAGCTGATATGTTATAATAACGCATCTTCCAGGGCTTAGGCTTGCGCCCAGGAGTTATGGATGGTGCAATTAGTATTTCAGCAGTCCAGGTGATTCTTCAAGTTTTTGTTTTGTTTCTGCAACTAGCTTGTCGTGTTTAGTGATTTGTTCATAACTATGCCCTTTGTTGACAATGTTGTGCAGTGGTTATGCAATGCGGACAAGTCTTCTCATGAACCAAGATTGCGGTTAAAGTACGTGAAACTATTTTGTAACGTATCCCTTGGGTTATCTGCAACCAATTCTTAACCTTGATGTGCATAATTTCCAGGGCTTTCTTTGGATCACTATATAGATGCTTAGCAAGGGGAGCAAGGGCTGTTCTACAGTTTTATGCTGATAATGTGAAACAAACCGAAATGCTCGTGTCTTTTGCCATGAAAGCTGGATTTGCTGGTGGAGTGGTTATTGACTGGCCTCATAGGTAAGGATTTCATTGCCTCGGAGCCATGGTTGTATGAACGCTCTTATGGATTTCTTGTCTGCCGTGGACTTATGTGGATGCCTTTCCTCTGACAGTTCGAAAGCAAAGAAGTCCTACCTTGTCCTCACTTGTGGTACATCTTCTGTCGCATCTCTTCCAAAGGGGAAAGGTGAAAACGGTGAGATGTGCAGCAGTGATGATGACGGTGATGATGATGAGAGCAACGATGACCAAACAGTAAGCTCACTCTTAACAAGATATGTTTCCTGTTTATACATTTTGAGCTTGATTGCGTTTAATCTCTGTGTTTTGTCTACTGCTTCATTCCACCTTGATCAATGGAACTATATGTGACCCAGTTGCTGTGTACACAAACCAGTTGCATAAGAAATGTTGTTAATGACATGACCAAATAGGCCATTACTCTCTTATTATGGGATGGAAATGTTTGTTACTTTTAAGGTGATCTTTCTACCTGTCTGTGTAATATTCCCTGTGTCAACTGCTAGCATCTTCAGTTCTACCCAATAATTTCCAGATGTTTACTTTATCTGAAAACTGTTGCTATCTTGAACGGAATGAGCTAACTGTCTGTGCTTGATCAAGAATCAACTTGCATCATACTTATCTTATTCTGTTCTCTCACTTAATAGTCCATCGTTGATTGTCCTCCCATGTGATGAAGCCTTGGTGCTCTATTGGCAGTGATACATGGTAATAATGTGATTTTTCCAATGCAGGTTGGCACATATGGACGGAACAGGTCGAACAAGAGGCAGAAGGTGAACAAGAAGAACGGCAGGGGCAAGGATTGGCTGCTGAGGAAAAAGGAGCAGATGAGGAAAAGAGGCCGCGACGTCCCCGCCGACACGAAATACACAGGGCGGAAGCGGAAAACCCGCTTCTAAGTCGGTTTTCAGCAGCCATTTAGCTTAGCTTGTCAGAAGCAGCAAGAGTGTTTATGTCTGAAGAGTTGGCTGTATCGTGCTTCCATTGTATACCACCGAGAGCTATTCTTAAGATATGCAGCAGTTTTGGCAAATGCTAGTAGTGTCATGTTTGTGAGGATATATGTAATGATGACATTGTTGGTTGTTTTATGTTTGCATTGATTTGTGAAAGTATGCACAATTTTGTATCTTGCAGTAATCGCGATGATATACCCTTGGTTATTTGTAAGCATGTGGTGTAGATGTTGAAACAAAATGGTTTGGAGATTATTTTCTTAGACTGCGCACTAGGCGCAAAAACAAGCGCAACATAAAAATTTCTGTTTCTGTGTATTACATTGTATGGACGGGCTGTTTTCCATGGAATACAAAATCATGCATGGTATACGTCACAGTCAGAGCTATGATGCCGCGTTGCGCTTGACCTTCATGGTACTTTGCGCATCCTCTACAACATGGGTCGGGTCGGCACTCGCCTGCGGTGAATTCGGAGTCCTTGCTCATGGAGATGTGTTTGTGATGATGCTTGCTCGAGGGAGAAGTGGTGACAATGACGTCAGTGTGCTACCTCGTTGAGGCCTCTTCGCTGTGGTATTGTGTGTGGAGTATGTTGTGTGTGCCATTCTGCGGTTTGTGGCGGTCTCTCTCGGTTTTTCGTTAATTACCTGGGCAATTTTCTTCTTTTGCACCCGTTTCGAGAAAGAAATGACTCGGTGTACCATGTATGCAAATCCATCTAACTAACCTCGTTCGTGAGAGATTCAGATCGAGACAACCTCATCATCAGCACAACATCGAACACATCACGGATCATCATTTACCACAATGCTAACTATTTTAATCTTCTGATGTCTAATAAACTTTAAGTAGTGACATCATAATATATATCATACATTGCTCATAATGCACATTGTCGCATAAAAAGAAAACACCTTTTATGTGTTCAATTAGTTGCCCTTGCAAGAACCGAAAACTAGTTGAATTTGTGGTGTGGGGCTTCCAAGTGGGTATTTATTATTTATCCTTCCCTTCTTGTATATACTGAAGTATGAAATACTTCTTGTATTCCTTTGGTGCATAGCTTGCTTGTAGGGATTTTTTTCCTGAAGTAATTTCTGGAGGGATTTTTTTAGGGATTTTGAGTTTTAAACACACAACCCCCCATTGACAATTTTCCTAAGACACATAGATCCCCCCTGCTGCCT
>NC_041390.1:607924375-607957859 GCF_002162155.2 Triticum dicoccoides
GCATAGCACACACCCCTTAGCCCCACCATCTGGTCGTCACGTCGGACATACCTCCCCCCCTATACCTCACCCCTAGCCATCCTACCGAGCATAGCTCCCCCTACACCTCCTCCGATGTAACCCCTGACCTATATCTAGTACCGCATACTAGATTCTCTATCGTATACAGTACACTACTACTATCTCCTCGCATCCCTACTTGACGACACTCCCACTGAAGCCCGACCTAATAAAACCATGGAAATTGCATCAAACTACTGATTGGGACTAAAGATGCAAAATGTACCACACGCCCCCCCTTACATGAATGGACGTCGATGCCTCTCACCGCGGCGAGCGCATAACTCCTTCCCATGATGTTGGAAGAATGGGAGCGTCACCCGCTGTCTGGGTGAGTAACCTCCCGCTTCCCTCCTCCTGGTCTCCGGTTGTTGACCCGATCTCCGCGCAAATAAACTACCCTCAAACACTCCATAGTGGAGGACGACAATAGATGGTGGGCAAAGAAGGTGATGCTGTATTGGAGGAGTGAGGAAGGTGGAGGGAATGAGGGACCACGGCGAGCCGCCCGCGTGTGGCTTTGAGATGGGATGTCACACGTCCACTGGGAGATAAGAAGGGGAAAAACCGATGTAGACACCATGTGTTTCACCTTTCTCGCCAGGGCTTCTTCCTTGAGTCCTATCATGATCGTATACTCGACGAAAGAGCTTTACAAGCGGCATTGCTCTTCTTCACTCACGCGATATTGCTGGACAAGCTTTTGCCCATCGTCCAAGGTTCCCCACTGCTGCCCCCCGTGAGCCACCAATGCCCGAGAACACAAATCTAGAGTTTCCCATGAAGCCACAAAAGATTGTGGCTAGACGTATCACCTTGACAACGCCAACAAGAAGGAAACAACACTGAAAAGCATCATCATCGTCGACTCTGGTAATGACCAGAGACAAGACTTTCACCCGGATCCACATCCCAAGCCACATACACCACACATTCGAAAGCCTACCAACGAGACACCACAACCAAATCCAGACAGACCTAGCCCTCCCACACCTACTCCTTGCCAGGTCGCTACCTCCGCTTGTTGATCGCATGTTGACGTGAAAACCGCTCGCCCCAAACGACATCTTGGGGCTTGTCAAAGATGTCTACGAGCTGAGGAGTCGGCCTGTGTGAAAAATTTGAAAGATGTTCACCGGGTGAGATGAATTTGTCCAATGAAGTCCATGGTCTGAGTTGAAGAGGACACCGGAATTCAATCGATGTAGTCATGTCTCCTGGGGAGCGCGGTCAAAGACCCCTCCCCATCGCCGGATCTACAAGTGGTGTCATCGAGGGGGGCGGCAAATTTTAATCGTCACGACCTTGCTTCCAAACGATTTCGACCAAAATGAACACGTAGGATACATTTAGCATGACAAAATTCCATTTTACGAGTCCGTGAACTAAAGCGGTCGCCCGGGACAAGTTCTTGTATCATCACTGAATTTCACTAGACATTTCATTTTTGGGGGGTTAACTACATAACGAATGGATGAATTGGTGGTGGAAAAAAAAGACTGTCTAAAATCTCCCCAAAGCCCTAGCCCCACGTTCCGCCCCGCCGCCGTGCCGTTCCGTTCCGTTCATCTGTCGTCGCCGCCGACGACCCAATCCCCTCCCCTCCCCTCCCCCCACCCCCCAAACTCCCCCGCGGCCGCCTCCGTCCCGCCCTTCCTCCCTGGGCCATCGCGCGGCGCGCTCCTGCCGTCCCCGCCCCGCCCGCGGTCTCTGGCCGCCGAGCCTCGAGGTGCGAGCTAGGTCGCCTCCGTCCGGCGACCCTCCTGCTCAATCCCACTCCACGATGCGCGCCGCTTAGATCCCCATGCTCCTGTGGCGCCGCAAATGCGTCGCCGAGTGCTGCAGGCACGCCCGGGCCCCGCCCGCGGCGCAACCGTCCCCACCCCCTCGCCGCTGCCGCCGCCGCCTCTCCGTGCTCGCCGCCTGGGCGCACCAGCCGGACGACGACTCCACCTCCAGCGGCGAGGAGAGGCCCAGCTGCGCTCCTCCCCGTGAGGTTATCTGGAGAAGGGGCTGCGCTCCCGGCGAGAATCCCCGGAGGAGGAGCTCTGCTCCGAGCCTGAGCTCTGCCGGGGTCGTCAGGACGCTCCAGCGCCTGGAGAGGAAGCCTGCCATCGCGTTCGCCTACTTCAAGGACACCGAGAGAATCGGCTTTCGCCATGACCTTGCCACCTACGCCGAGATCATCCGCGTCCTGTCACATAAGGGCCAGGGGAGGATTCTGTTCTCCTTGTTCAGTGACATCCTCTCGCCGGCCGATGGCGGCGGCGGCGGCCCTGAGATCGTGCCGCTCATGGATCAGCTCAGAAGCACGTGCACTACTTCGTATGCTCTCTTGTTTGCGACAGACTGCTTGATCAAAACATGCACCACTTGTTGCTGTGCACAGGACACAATAGGGCTGTTTGGTGACCTCTGCAGGCTTGGAATCGTCCCGGCAGCTTGGACTTGCAACATACTTCTCAAATTTGCAGCCGAGGGCGGTGACTCGGAGGTTGTTGTATCGGCTTATGATCAAATCAAGGAATTTGGATTGACTTTGGATGCTCACGCGTTAGTCCTCATCACTAGGTCTCTCTTTCGAGAAAAGAAGGCAGACAAAGCATTCCAAATGTGGGTTGAGATGATTGAAATGGGGGTGAAACCAGATGTAATTGCATACTCATCATTTATAACTGGTCTGTGTGATTGCGGAAAGGTTGATTTGGCTTATGCGATTCTGCAAGAGATCAACAGAGAGGGGATTCAAGTTGAGGACATGGCTTATAACACAGTAATGGATGGGCTATGCAAGGAAATGAGACTGCAGGAGGCTGAAATGCTCTTGGAGAACAAGACCAGACAAGGGCTCACACCAGATATATATGGTTATAGCTATCTCATTCGGAGTTATGGCAAAGCAGGCAACCTACTCAAGGTGTTGGACCATTATCAAGCCATGGTATCCCATGGTTTCGAAACAAACTGCCACATTGCGAGTTATCTTCTACAATGCTTTATGAAGTTAGGCATGACATCTCAAGTTACAGAGCATTTCCAGAAACTCAGAGATTCGGGACTCCATCTAGATGGCGTTCTGTATAACATTGCTATGGATGCTTATTGCAAGGATGGGAACATGGATGAGGCGGTTAAGCTACTGAGAGAAATGAAGGCTGAGGGTCTGACACCTGACAGAGTTCACTATACATGCGTGATCAAGGGTTATTGCTTGAAGGGAGATGTACCAAATGCACGTCAAGCATTTGAAGTGATGCTGAAGGCCAATGTAAAGCCAGACGTAGTTACATATAACATATTGGCCAGTGGATTTTGCAAGAATGGTCTTGTTACGGAGGTGTTTGACCTTCTAGACCATATGGCGTATCGAGGGTTAGAGCCTAATTCACTCACTTATGGTATAATAATTGATGGGTTTTGCAGAAGTGGCAACCTTAGTGAAGCAGAGGTGTTATTTAATATAGTAGAAGAGAAAGGAATCGAACGCATCGAAGTAATGTACAGTTCAATGGTTTGTGGCTATTTGCATTCAGGCTGGACAGATCATGCTTACATACTTTTTCTTAGGGTTGCTAAGCAAGGAAAATTTGTGGATCGTTTCGCATGTTCAAAGTTGATGAATGACCTTTGTAGGGATGGAAATGCCCAGGGAGCTTCAACAGTTTGCAGCATGATGTTAGAAAATAATGTTATTCCTGATGTAATTTCATATACTAAACTCATATCAGCCTATTGTCAGACAGGAGATATGCACAATGCTCTCTTGTGGTTTCATGATATGGTTCAGCGAGGACTTTCTGTTGATGTTATTGTCTACACTGTACTAATGAATGGTTACTGCAAGGTTGGCCAGATGGAAGAAGCTTGCAAATTGTTTGATCAGATGACAAGTTTAGGTATTAAGCCTGACGTAATTGCATATACCATGCTACTGGATGGTCACCTAAAAGAGTACCTGCAGCGGTGCTGGCAGGGCGTTAGTAAGGAGAGAAGGATCTATGTTCTTAGAACAAAGCAGAACAGGTTGCTCAGCTCTATGAAAAAAATGGAAATCAAACCTGATGTACCCTTTTACACCGTATTGATAGATGGGTACTGCAAAGCCGGTGATTTTGAGAAAGCCCGGGGAGAATTTGATGAAGTGTTGCAGAAAGGGCTGACTCCTGATCAACATGTATACGCAGCTCTGATATGTGGATATTGCAGCCAGGGCGAAATAGAGAAGGCACAAGATCTTTTTGAAGAAATGGTAGACAGGGGAATAAAAGCACATGTACTGGCCTTTTCTGTATTAAATCAGAAAACCTTGAGGGAAAGGCAGTATAAGTGACATGTATGATTTCGCTGCAGTTATATCCACTGAAATCTCGTCAGCGAGGTAATATATTCTACAAGTCATGAATTTACTGGAAGCCTGGAAAATATGATTATGATATCCATTCATGTGCTTAGTGCTTAATGTTTTGAGGTGTAATGCTCTTACATGCAGTATGTTTATATACGCTTTGCAGACATCTTCTTTATACACGCTTTGTTGTGTGCCATCTTCTTTAACTCATTGCTATTAGCAGTGTAAAGTTGATTATGAATTAGCTTCAACTGATGCAATTATGCTCTTCCTGCCAGGTTTGGGATGCGACTGCATCAGAACCCAAGTTACTTGTCTATCTGAAGTCTTACAGGAACACAGTACCTGTCCCAAGGCACTGGTCTCAAAAGAGGAAATTCTTGCAGGTTTGTTATACATGTACCATGAATAATCTTGTTATGCATAATTTCGTAACGAGTACTTGGATGCACCTCTGAGAAATAAACTGCACAATCAGAAAATAGTGTTGTTAGTAGTGGAGTTGGTAGGCAGATGCAAACAGATCACCAGTTTCTTTGAACTCCACTTGTAAAAGTGTTGGAGCATCTCCCTCAATTAATATCTGTCATCTAACTAATACTGCATGCTTTCATGTATTGTTACAGAAGTTTGTTTTTCCCATGGGCCTGCATCTAAATGCGTCTCATTTTGTATTAAAAACAACTCACTTGTAAAATAGAGCACCATGATTACAACAACCAGATACAAGCCGACCAAAAACAGACAGAAAACCAAACAAGACCAAAAAAGCTATGCAGAGCAGGAAAGAGAAACAACACAAGGGCCAAGGGACAGACCATGCCAGGCCCAAATTCACTTAATGCCGAGCACACTTGGGTTTTGTCCTTGCATCATTGAAAAGTGTAAGCCCATAACCGCGACTGTTCGGTCCAGCATGCATAAGCTAGTGTAACTCATTACAAAGTGTTATGGCAGTGCCTGGGTGGGTGTTATTCGAAGGGGGGAGGGAACATAAAGTTGATAAGGTTTTTCCCCTCCCTCTTATACAGATATATAATTCTTGCAGGGATGCTGCAATTTCCTGGGAGCAAGGTCTTGGTGGTACTGTACTTGAGTGTTTGATCTAGTTGATTCATGCTAGGCATTCCCTTGAAAGACATTTAGGTCCATCTAGGATCTTGATCCTCGGCCCTCCTTTGCTTGCTTATACAAGTATATCATTTGTCCAGGCCTTTGCAACTTTTTTATATCTTCAAAACATGAAATTATGCTTTGCTTCATATTATCTACATCTTGTCGAATAGATTTTACATCACCATGTTATTTCTTTCAGGGCAAGAAAGGTATCGAAAAACAACCATTCCAACTTCCTGACTTCATTGCTGCAAGTGGAATAGAAAAAATAAGACAGTATCTTAATATCTTGGTCCTTTGTAGCAATGCTATGGAGACATTGTTTCTCCCTTGTCAACTTGGTAACTTTGGGAGTTTTGTTTTATTGGCACTTTAATTTTTATTCCACAAATGGGCAAGACGGACAAATTGTAAGTAGCTTTCCAAATGCATTTTCAGGCATATATCGAGAAAGAGGATAGCAAAAAGTTGAAGCAGAAGCAGCGGGAGCGTATGCAGCCAAAAATGGGCAAGATGGATATAGATTATCAGGTCAGTTAATTCCTGTTGAGGCCAATCCGAGTTGCACATAGAAGCACATGCCATATATATTTGTGTTTTCTCCATAATGGGCAAGATGGATATAGAGCACTATTTATTTTCCAGCTGATTTTACTTAGGTGATGAATAACACATGCCTGCGTTTTCTCCTTGTGATATACTTCTCTACATGCATATCTGGTTTGCCAGGTGTTCTGTTACCTGCCACTTAGGCACTAATACTGCTGATGTACATGTGTGAAAATATCATAGCTGATAAGTACGATGTGTTTCTTCTATATGTTCAAATTTTAGACATGAGTGAACTTCTGAATGTGCAGGAAAGCAAGCCTCACCGTAATTTTGTTTGTGTGCAGGTTTTACACGGAAACCTAAATTGACTAGTCATGGTGACCTTTACTACGAAGGAAATAATTTGAGGTACTTCTTTTGCTTCGCTCTCTTCTTAATGTCAGAAAGAGAGGTAACTGATAATTGTTTGGAAAATCCATATGTCTGTGTTCTCAAACCTGGCTCACCGAGCATAATACATGTATGAACTCAGCAGGTCAAACTTAGGGAAATGAAGCCAGGTATGCTGTCCCAAGAACTTAAAGAAGCACTTGGTATGCCAGAAGGTGCACCGCCCCCATGGCTTATAAACATGCAGGTATTGTTCTTTTTAAGAAGAAAAAAACTCCAGGCAGCTGGTCTTCTGGTTGACTGATCTCTTTTTATTGGCCAGCTATCAACTGACATCAAATAATTTTGGCCGAGATATGGTCCTGCTCCCTCTTATCCTTCACTGAAGATTCCTAGTCTGAATGCCCCAATTCCTCCTGGTGCTACTTTTGGTTACCGGCCTGGGGAATGGGGAAAGGGGAAAGGGGAAAGCCTCCTGTGGATGAGGTAATTTACAACAAATATGGTTTTCGTGGGCTCGGCTGTAGTTAAATGCGGCTTCTGTAATGATTTTTTTTTCTGTTCTACTTATTTGTTTTGGCTAAAAGCATGGACCTCTACGGAGATGTTTTTGGTATCCTACAGCTGGATGAACCTACTTATGATGTATGTTTGATTGCCTAATTTTCCTTGAAATTGAACTGCAGCTCTACCAGTCAGCTGACTGTTGTGGTGCATTGTATTCCAGGAGGAATCTGTTGACCGCAGCAAGCATTGGGGAGACTTGGAGGAGGAAGAGGAAGAGGAGGAAGAGGAAGAGGAACTAATGGAAGATGAAGACATGGAAGCTGGCATGCAGTCTGTCTACACCATGTCAAGGTTCTGTAATAATTATTTGATGACTAGCTTAGGTTCTTCTCTAAGGAACTATGTTATGACGCCTCTTCTTGTTCTGTTAATAGCTTCAGTTTTGTGGCATTTCAGGCCAAGTATTGTTATGGAGCTTTAGTTTGGCTTATTGCAGTTCATAACCAACAATTTGTTCTTTTTCATCTGAAGGTTCTTGAGCAGAAGGAGGAGAAAATCTCACCTTGAACCCTCTATGGGTCAAGCCATACGTATGCAACTCTAATACAACCTAGTCATCTCTACAATATTTTTCCGATGGATTTCTGTTTCAACCATACGGAGAACTCATTATATATAATCTCTGATGGATTCCTGTTTCAATCATATGGAGAACTCATTTTGCATCTTGCTGTTTTTGCAGGTATGTGGTTGGGGCACAGGATAAAGCTGGGGTTAAAAGGGTGAGCTTTTACATTCCTTGCACCAAGTATACAAGTATTCCCATAGCGTGCATGCTCTGATGATTCATTGACACATCTTTGTGGTTCTCGTTTGCAGGTTGATCTTCTCAAGAATCAAAAGTCTGAAAAAGTGGATGTCACCATACATCCTGAGGAGCTCGAAGTTATGGACGATGTTCTGGCAGCCAAGTAAGAGCACTTCTCCATCGCGTCTGTCAAGCCTTGCCTGTCAATCCACGAGTTGAAACATTAACACCTTCCCTCTAAAACTATGAAACAGGTACGAAGAAGCCCGGGAGGAGGAGAAGCTACGGAACCAGAAGACTTCAGCGACATGGTGGCGGAGGTATGTACGTCTTTATGTTTCGTACGGGCGGTTTCATGTAGCTGTTGAACTAGAAGCAAACACCGACTCAATGGACCTGAACCCTTTTTCCCTCTCCGATTTGCAGAACGCGAGCAAGAGGAAGAGGAAGCGCAAGAAGGACGTGAAATCTTCCAAAAAAGGACTAAAAGTTCTACATGGAGCAGCAGCCACCATGTTGTGCAACTGAAGCCACCGGGGCTCAGGCCATGGTCATCGTGCCT
Organism: Triticum dicoccoides; assembly: GCF_002162155.2. NCBI lineage: Eukaryota > Viridiplantae > Streptophyta > Magnoliopsida > Poales > Poaceae > Triticum > Triticum dicoccoides. The sequence continues at coordinate 607,932,719 of NC_041390.1, forward strand.
TGTTTCCAAACTCAACGCCACCGCCTCCGTTTGCTCTGCCAAGATTAAATCACATCCACCACACAAGATGGTGCCAGGTGTGCTTTTGTTTCCCCATCTTGAAGGTAGAGTTTATCTGTGGCACTTATCATTTGGGCTTAGGGACCCTTTTAAGTGCCACACGTCAGGTATGGGCACATGGCAAGTTTAGTTACGTGAGGATGACAACTTTCGCGCTTCAGTTTATTTTTGACAGAAACTTGCCGCGTGTCACCGGAATTTGCTATCCTTGCGTGACTGGAATTGCCATCGAAAAACATCAGGGCCACGATGGTGACAACACTGACAGTGACCACGATGGTGACAAGGGAGCCTCTGGTCGGAGGTGAGTGCTGGAGCTACTCTCTCCCGATGCTGCTGACAAGTGTTGTTTGCCTGTGGTTTTGTTGTAGCTTGTCAGAAGCAGCAAGAGTGAGCTGCTCTATTTTTGTAATACTACCCTATGATGACATGGTTGGTTTCATGTTGTCTGTGTAAATTTGTAACCTGACTGCGCGCATAAAAAAGAAGTGAAAACCACAGAAATATACCACTTTTATTAGAGTACAATATTAGGCAGAAACAAGATAATACTTGATCTCCATAAGGGTCTGCACTGCCTAATGCTACCTTGAGATATTCAAATTCTCTCCACAAACTGGACCAGAACTCCAATTTCCTTCACATTTATTTGTTGCTAATAATGTGCCATGGGAAATTGGATGTAAGATACTTGATCTAGTATTCTCTCACACGATTTGTAGCAGTGGCTGATTTGATTTAGTAGCGATACAAATTGGACTAGACGAATCGGGGAATTTCTGGCGAGAGGAAGAACAGGTTAGGGAGTAGGTGAGAGCCGGGTGCCTGTTTCCTTATCTACTGGATGGAGAGCTTGTTGTCTGCTTCGGGTTACTTACTTGTAGTTGTGATGGTTTCGGGCCAGGCCCATGTGTAGGTTCACTGACAGGCCCGAGTACTGGTTAGGTCCTAACAATGCTGCTTATCGGTTTCTCAAAAAAAAAAAAAAAACTATAAAGGACGTTCACCCTCGGCACGAGACCATTTACTACTGTTTGTAGTTGAAGGAAACATGGAGGACATACCGCATCCTGATCTGGTCCAAGTTGTACACTATGTACTCGTTGTAGTAAAGGACGCCCTGCAATGCATGCCTTGTTGTATTAGAAAGAGAACGGCAAGATGGCACGCAAAGCACACAAACAGGAAATCAATAGGCAGAAAAGCCTGAAAAACTATAAAGGGTTGAATTGGACCGCGCATACGTTATCGCGGGACGCCTTCTTAGGTTTCCCGAGCGGAACAACCATGCCGTCATCGGTGATCTTGGACTCTGCCATGTCTGGTGCCGTCTTCCCAACCCCCTTCGTGCTGCACCAACATATATAATTTTGCAATGATAAGTATTTACTCTTTGTGTTGTTTACAACAACTGCTACTACTAGTCTACTACTGCTGCTGCTGCTGCTGCTGCCAACACCATATCAAAACAACATATAGTTCAAGAGAATGATAGGTTCAGGGTTACTTTTGAATCAGTAAGTGGGTGTAGGGCTTTTATAGAAAGGGCTTGCATCAGTGCATCACCACCCGACCTTAGTTTACCCTCGGGCAGGTTATTAGCATTTATATCGCCATCTAGTAGCTCGTTCATCTCGCCTAGCGCAACCTGAGATGGTAAGTTACAGCAAACAACTCAATATGACACCATAAATGGAGAAAAACACACTTGAGCGGAGACTACAACACTTCATGTAAAGGTATGTGGTGAACATTTGATAGCTTGGCAAAACAGACCTCGCATAGAAGCAGCACTCCAGATCTAGATGCTTGTGAAGGATAGCAGTAGTTTGCACTCTTGGAGAACATGTCAGCAAAGTAAACCCCTTTCCCAAACATGTAGCCGGTGCTAGGCGCTTCAGGAGGAGCAATTCGCAAACCTGGGAGAAAAGATCAGTGTTGAACTTAAAACTAGCATTGTCCTATCTAGTCAGACCCAACATTAGTTTGATGTTTCCAGTGTATAGTACCTCAAGAAAATATCCCGGTCTAGTTGGTCAACCGAGAACCATGCCATAGAAGCATCCTGTTCCCAGCGCCGATGAACTGCGAGAACACTTTCAGAGTCAGTCATTTGACAATTTCATTGCAGTAAGTACTGCAGTTTTTTTTTTGGGCGCCACATAGCTGATTAGGAAGATCCACTTACCTTCTGAAACCGCTCTGTTTCGCCCTGCCATGTCACCTTAAATACCTGCTCGATGTTGACCGTATAACCGGATTGCCTTTTGGCATGCGTGTTCGTCAAATATGTTTTTATCTGGACAGCAGAAATGTTCATACAATGTAAAAGTCATGAAAATCGCGTAAGTGAAGAAGAGTGGAACATAACTCATCCAACCATGCCAAGTCAGTTCTTGATCATAAGAATTTGACATCTTTTTAATGAAGAAAATAAATGGTATTCCCATTTCCCATAATGAAGTTGTTATAAAGGCCTAGATTCTTGGTAGAAATATTACCATGGAGTATTCTTCCGAATCAACTTCCAGAGGTGTAAAGTCACAACGAAGCTGCTTGTATCGAGCATACAAAGGATCGTCCTAGATGGCAAAATGAAACGAACTTATAAATCCAGAGTGTTCATGTGTGCGCATCATATTTCTTTACAAATGTCTTACCCAATCGCTTTGATTGTCTTCCAGAAGCCTGGTCGCAATCTCAATCTCACCAAGGGCTTCAACCTTCGAAAGAGCAGAACAAGTGGTGATATTAGATATGAAGCTGGAATTAGTACATGAAATTTCAAATTATGAATATGAGTGTTCTTGAAAAAATGTACTAATATTAAGTTACAATTCATTTCAAACTTTGATAAGAATGGCAGGTACATATTTACAAAGGGCCAAAAGAGGCTCTGGTTCTGAATCTCTTCAGAAGAACCAATGTTCTAAATTATCCTTGAAAATTAATGCATACAAGATCTCATAATAGATCAAAGCTATAATAAAGCAAAAGATAGTGGCCTATTGCCATCTCCAGCTTAGCTTTCAGTTTCTCAGGAGTGTCAATGATAAATTCACCTGCGAGATAAATTTTGTTAGAAGATCCTGACTGTAGAATGAACCAAGCAGGAAGTTTGAAACTTACGCATCTTTTTGAAACCAAAGTCGTGAGGAATCACAGTGTAGAATTCCCTGAAGGAAATTATGACTCACCCAGTCAATTCTTCCAGCTGTATCGGGTCAGCCTTTGGAAGAGCACTAGAGATCCGCTTCAAAATAGAATAACCCTGTGGAAAGTTTGGAGAAAGATACGCTTTTACTGCATGCAAGACTGGATGTGCACCCAATAGATCTTTTAGAGTGCATAGTGTATTTAAGTCATTTAATTTTTTACAGGTTTTAAGTCATTTACTTGAAAGTATGATAAAATGCAACCTTATGTAAGTTTTTTTGGCTACCTTGGGAGATAATTAGGTCCAAGTTGTTTATGCATATTGTTATTCAACATGTAATCTTGTGTCCATGCTGAATTGATAATCCCCAACAAAGAAAAGCTCACCTTACGTTTTGTAGATTTGCTTATCTTTCCAAGAGGAAGTTTTTCAGCATTATAACCTAGTTAGTCAAAGATGAATGGATTAGTAAAAGCATATGCTTCATGAATAATCAATAGAAATCTACTTTAAAAACAATACTCCTGTATTTGAGTAGATCGCAGGGACGAAGCTAGAAAAAATGGGCACTGGTGTCAACCGCTGCCCACGCTAAACCTCTAGCAGAAATTATAGTAGTGCAACAACATGGATAATGGCCGAGAGCGATATAAAGAGCAACAATATGGAACGAGCTGGTGATATTATTGTTACATCAAAAAAATCATACCGAGTAGCGAGTATTGGCTGAGCGAAGTCATAAAGTAACACTTCTTTACATATTCCGGAAATAATAGGCAAAAAGATGACTTTGGAACGTTTCATTTGTAACTTTCTGAAAAGGATGAACAAAAGAACATATTATATTCACAACAATAGTAAGAAACAAATAATGCAGAAAATAAGTATCATTAAGGAAAAAATAAAGTGATACGAAGACTCACATTTTATAACTTCCCTTCTGGATCTTTCATCTTCTTAAACAGGGCCGGATGTCAGCAGGTGCAACCGGAGCGGTTGAACAGGGCCCCAAAAATTGGAGGGCCCCCGGCTGCAGGTAATTAAGGTGTTAAACAGAGCATTAATTGGAGTAAAAAATAATGGAAATGTCGGACCCCAAGGCAGCTGCTTCTCCCTCCAATCCATCACCTCTCTCTCTCCAAATGCGTTGCAGCTATTCCAAAAAATCAATTTCACAGGCCCCAAATTAACTCATGGACCCATCGTTTCCTCCCCATCTTGATTCTTTTCCAATTCTCCTCGGGACTAATGCTTCACGATTTCCCAAAAGAAAGGCATTAGTGGCAGCAAACTGGCGTGGTCATGTACTCCAATCTTCTATATATTGGGGAGCTTTCCTCTCAATTCTCATATGCTCTTGTACATCATTTTTGGGGCCCTGTAGCGATTGGAGTTGCCCCTTGCACTGCTTTGTGGCTGACCTACAATGAACCATCTGAGCTTCATTTGCAGTCTCCTATGATCAAAACCTACAGAGTCCTGGTAAGGCTGTGGCAGTTCTCGGCACCCTATTCTTTTATTAGTTTATAAGTAGACTAGTACATCCAGTGGTGTAATTCTTTCTTGAACCTGTGCATCTGGTGGTGTAATTCTATATGAACATTATATTGCTGCAATGAGAACACACTATACATTTTAATCCGCCCTTTCAAATGTCAGGGCCTAAATTTTGATTCGCCCCGGGCCTCTGATTTTCTAGGTACGGCACTGTTCTTAAATATATCAATCACATCATCGTTTGTTTTGTAGAAAATATGTCTTTCTCCACATAGCAAATCAGGCTATCACTCATGAACCCATCACCCATTTTGTTCTGCAAAACACTCTTGACGATATTCATTGCCGAACAGCATTTCTCCACTGACACTGTGGCAACTCACAAAATTAGCACCAACTTGAGAAGTTGATACACCAAAGGAAAAGCAAGATGCAATTTAGTTTCCACCAACACTTTAGCAAGATCAGCAATGCCATCCAAATTGGCAAATCTTTGGTCCGCTCGGACATTGTCTATGAAAATCCAAAGTTCATGACCAATATTCATCTATGAAAATATTAGCAAGATCAGCTGGATCATGAGGAAGTGCATCTAAATTAATTTCTGCCGGAGGCGGAGGAGTAGTACCAATATTTGATGCAAGATCTTGTCTTGGTCTAACTGGCCTTGAAGTCCCTGCCACATTACTATCTGGTGTTGGTCGTTTCCCTTTCAACAAAAAATTTATCCATATCCTTCTGGTCCTTGGCAAATCAAAGAAAAGAAACTCAAAAAGTTACCTAGCCAATAGCCATCATGAGAAAAAATCAAAGCACATGTAGAATTCTAGACAATCTAGAGAGGGTGCAGATTACCTGGGATGGGAGGAGCCAACACTTGCAAATTAAAGATTATGCACTGACAGACGGTCGGCCGATGTCAACATTCACCCGATGAAATGGCGTCGAGTTCACCCGTCGTTCGTCGCTGATTCGCTGCGGCGGCGGCAGAATTAGGGATCGAGATGAGGAGACGAAGAGACGAGGGTGTCCGTCTGTTCGCGTACAGGTACAGGCGTACGACAGCCGAGTAGTGTACATCGATTAATTGATATACATAGAGACGTGTGTACGCATTGAGCCTGGCCTGATGTCATTGTTTGCTGCCGCAGGCTGTTGATTTTTTTTATAACCTCATGGATGTTATGGGCTAAGGCTTTAGGGATTAACTGCTCTGCTGATGGGCTGGGGTCAATGGAATTTTTGGGCTGGGGTCAGATGTATTTTTGTTAATACTTATTAGCTCAAAAGACAGAGGCACTGGTGTCATTTGACACCAGTGGCTACATGGGAGCTCCGTCCCTGACTAGATCGTCAGTATTTGCCTCTTTGGCCATGAACTATGTTCAGACCCTTGTTTTAGTATATATTCTTTCATAAAATTAATCCGTGTAGTTTTAACACACACATTATAGGATCTACCGGGCTCACCGAATCCATGTGCATACTGCAAATAGGCTATTATTATGATGCTCTAATGCGTTCAAAGAGCAACGTCAATCGAACAACCTACCAATTTCCATCATTTGCTGCTTCATCATGCTAATATCGCAGATCACGGATATGAAACGTGCAGTCTGAGTCTCAAGCTTTGTCTCTCTTATCTGATCGGCAATGGAGTATTTCTTGTGAGTCTTACCCTGAATTTTTTTTACAAGACCAAAGCGTTAAAACTAGAAAGGTGCAAAATTTTGAGTTATCACTAGTGAAAACTTGAGGCAAGCCTTACCGTTTCGTCGTCACCTTTACCATAGTCCATTTCAAGCCAGGTGTAGTAGTCTGGGCGGCAGCTGAGTTTCTTGCGATAGGACCAATCATTGCCGGTTTTATCCTTAAATTTGAATTCAAATAGATCGACCGCTTGGTCCCGTGGCATGGGACCGCGCAGCTCGCTCCGGCCTTGGTGGCCTACTCTCCCATATCTCCAGTAGACCATCCAGCTTGCACCACCATCAGATTCTACAGTGAACACACATCAGTTAGGTGTTTTATGTAATGCTACTATTAGTGATCACTCATAAACTGAGCACAGGAACCTTAATTGGGAAAATTCGATGTATGCCGTATGAATGTTTTGAGAAGATATATAGCAGTAAGGTACTAGATGTTGTGTGTGTGTGTGTGTGTGTGTGTGTGTGTGTGTGTGTGTGTGTGTGTGTGTGTGTGTGTGTGTGTGTGTCGTGGACTTGCGCCTCAGTCGCAACTAAAAGAACATCTAGCACAAATATTGGAAGAGCTATTTCTGAATCGATCGATTGAGAAATAGTATAATTTTCAAGGAAAAGAACACACACAAGGAGGTAGTAATTAAATGGCAGGAGGAGAAACAAACCTAATGCCTGGATGATGAAGAACTTGTTGTTGCCCCCGACGTTGGTCTGGTTCAAGGTGGCGTCGTAGATCTTTACCCTGTGCGCAACAAAAATAGCATATGTTACCAATACCCTACGGCGTACGTGTTTCTGCTCTGAACCCAACTAACAGTAGTATGCGTACCACTTGCAGGACGTGCCAGGACTCCTTCATGTGGTCGGGGATTTGCGGGTCCAGCACCGCCGTTCCCTTCTTCGTGGCCGTCACCATCTTCGCCGCCGCAGCGTCGGCCTTCTTCGCATCGTTGCCACCTTTCGCTGCAATGGCGGCAGCAGCAGCGTCCTTCTTCTTGCTCGCTCTCGCCACGAGCCCCCGCGCCGGCACGAAGAAGCTGGCACGGTCATGATGAAGAGGGGGAGGAGGGGGCTTGGGCCTCCCTGTGTGCAGTGTGAAGAAGTTGGTGCCGGTGCCGGTGCCGACGCGGGGGTGCAGAGCCAGGCGGCAGCCGAGCGTGGCGCGCAGGATGGCATGGAGATGGGCGGCCATCGCTGAGCTTCGCGCAGACCTACGTATCAGACAGAACTGCGGGGGCCGGCTGGCAGGCAGAATCTGCGGATGGATGCACTTGATCTCTTGAAAATAGCATGCTCAAAATAGCAAGCAAGGGACACAAACCAGAAGGGGCGCCCACGATCGCCGTCGCCCCCGCGGGCGACTGGCCGCGCCGTGACCCTCTTCTCCAGCCCCCCTCCCCCCTCCTTCCCTCCCCGCCGCCGTCGTCGGCGCTCGCCGCCGGGCCTGGCCTGGGCGACGCTGGCGGCGGTGGCCCCCTCGCAATTCCCCTCTCGGCTCTCCTCTGGCGCGGGACGGAGCGGGATGGGGGGGTGTCCCTAGGCGGCGGCGGTCCGGCGTGTGGCGGCGGGGTCCTGGCGCTGCGCGGGCGGATGGCTGGGTGGTGGCGTCGCCGTTGGCAGCGGGGTAGCGCGGCGGCGCGGTCTGGCGGCGCCTGCTCGGCCCAGATCTGGGCCCTTCAGGCCCCATCTGGGCCCGGGCGGGCTGGCGGTGTGATGAGGACATCAATACCATTGTTACACCCACAGCCCCTGTTGGCCTCTATCATGGTGGGGTGCGGCTGCGGCGCGTCCTTCAGGAGGCGGGGAGAGGTGAAGAGCGGCAGGGTGCTGGCGGCGCCATCGCCGGCTTGCTGCAGTGTGGCGGCGGGGCTTAGCGGGCCCGTTTCGGGCCTGGCCGGGCCAGGGGTGGCCTGGCAATGCCCTGCTGCCACATCCGGACGGCTACCACGACTGTGCCGGAGGTTTTGGCCTCCCGCACGATGGCGGTGGAGGTGGTTCCCTCTCGTTCGGCTTCGGTGTTGCTTCTCCCTCCGCGGGGCGCTTCTCTCCGGTCCTCTTGGCCTCGTGTTGGTGTCCGCAGTGAGGCGGCGTGGGTGGGGGCGCTGTTGGAAATATGCCCTAGAGGCAATAATAAATTGATTATTATTATATTTCCTTGTTCATGATAATCGTTTATTATCCATGCTAGAATTGTATTGATAGAAAACTCAGATACATGTGTGGATACATAGACAACACCATGTCCCTAGTAAGCCTCTAGTTGACTAGCTCGTTAATCAATAGATGGTTACGGTTTCCTGACCATGGACATTGGATGTCGTTGATAACGGGATCACATCATTAGGAGAATGATGTGATGGACAAGACCCAATCCTAAGCCTAGCACAAGATCATGTAGTTCGTATGCTAAAGCTTTTCTAATGTCAAGTATCATTTCCTTAGACCATGAGATTCTGCAACTTCCGGATACCGTAGGAGTGCTTTGGGTGTGCCAAACGTCACAACGTAACTGGGTGGCTATAAAGGTACACTACGGGTATCTCTGAAAGTGTCTGTTGGGTTGGCACGAATCGAGATTGGGATTTGTCACTCCGTGTAAACGGAGAGGTATCTCTGGGCCCACTCGGTAGGACATCATCATAATGTGCACAATGTGACCAAGGGGTTGATCACGGGATGATGTGTTACGGAACGAGTAAAGAGACTTGCCGGTAACGAGATTGAACAAGGTATCGGTATACCGACGATCGAATCTCGGGCAAGTACCATACCGCTAGACAAAGGGAATTGTATACGGGATCGATTGAGTCCTTGACATCGTGGTTCATCCGATGAGATCATCGTGGAACATGTGGGAGCCAACATGGGTATCCAGATCCCGCTGTTGGTTATTGACCGGAGAACGTCTCGGTCATGTCTGCATGCCTCCCGAACCCGTAGGGTCTACACACTTAAGGTTCGATGACGCTAGGGTTATAAAGGAAGCTTGTATGTGGTTACCGAATGTTGTTCGGAGTCCCGGATGAGATCTCGGACGTCACGAGGAGTTCCGGAATGGTCCGGAGGTAAAGATTTATATATAGGAAGTCCTGTTTCGGCCATCGGGACAAGTTTCGGGGTCATCGGTATTGTACCGGGACCACCGGAAGGGTCCCGGGGGCCCACCGGGTGGGGACACCTGCCCCGGGGGCCACATGGGCTGTAGGGGGTGCGCCTTGGCCTACATGGGCCAAGGGCACCAGCCCCTAGAGGCCCATGCGCCAAGATATAGGAAAAAAGGGAGAGTCCTAAAGGGGGAAGGCACCTCCGAGGTGCCTTGGGGAGGATGGACTCCTCCCCCCTCCTTAGCCGCACCCCTTTCTTGGAGTAGGGGGCAAGGCTGCGCCTCCCCCTTCTCCCCTGCCCCTATATATAGTGGAGGGGAGGGAGGGCATCCATACCTGAGCCCTTGGCGCCTCCCTCCCTCCCGTGACACCTCCTCCTCTCCCGTAGGTGCTTGGCGAAGCCCTGCAGGATTGCCACGCTCCTCCATCACCACCACACCATTGTGCTGCTGCTGGATGGAGTCTTCCTCAACCTCTCCCTCTCTCCTTGCTGGATCAAGGCGTGGGAGACATCTCGAGCTGTACGTGTGTTGAACGCGGAGGTGCCGTCCGTTCGGCACTAGGATCATCGGTGATCTGAATCACGACGAGTACGACTCCATCAACCCCGTTCACTTGAACGCTTCCGCTTAGCGATCTACAAGGGTATGTAGATGCACTCTCCTTCCCCTCGTTGCTAGTCTCTCCATAGATAGATCTTGGTGACACGTAGGAAAATTTTGAATTTCGGCTACGTTCTCCAACAGTGGTATCAGAGCCAGGTTTATTGCGTAGATTCTTTGCACGAGTAGAACACAAAGTAGTTGTGGGCGTCGATATTGTTCAATATGCTTGCCGTTACTAGTCTTATCTTGATTCGGCGGCATCGTGGGATGAAGCGGCCCGGACCAACCTTACACGTACGCTTACGTGAGACCGGTTCCACCGACAAACATGCACTAGTTGCATAAGGTGGCTGGCGGGTGTCTGTCTCTCCCACTTTAGTCGGATCGGATTCGATGAAAAGGGTCCTTATGAAGGGTAAATAGCAATTGGCATATCACGTTGTGGTTCACGCGTAGGTAAGAAACGTTCTTGCTAGAAACCCATAGCAGCCACGTAAAACATGCAAACAACAATTAGAGGACGTCTAACTTGTTTTTGCAGGGTATGCTATGTGATGTGATATGGCCAAAGGATGTGATGAATGATATATGTGATGTATGAGATTGATCATGTTCTTGTAATAGGAATCACGACTTGCATGTCGATGAATATGACAACCGGCAGGAGCCATAGGAGTTGTCTTAATTTATTTGTGACCTGCGTGTCAACTTAAACGTCATGTAATTACTTTACTTTATTGCTAACCGTTAGCCATAGTAGTAGAAGTAATAGTTGGCGAGGCAACTTCATGAAGACACGATGATGGAGATCATGATGATGGAGATCATGGTGTCATGCCGGTGACGATGATGATCATGGAGCCCCGAAGATGGAGATCAAAAGGAGCAAAGTGATGATGGCCATATCATGTCACTATTTGATTGCATGTGATGTTTATCATGTTTATACATCTTATTTGCTTAGAACGACGGTAGTAAATAAGATGATCCCTTACAACAATTTCAAGAAGTGTTCTCCCCTAACTGTGCACCGTTGCGACAGTTCGCTGTTTCAAAACATCACGTGATGATCGGGTGTTTTATTCAGACGTTCAAATACAACGGGTGTTGACGAGCCTAGCATGTACAGACATGGCCTCGGAACACATGCAAACACTTAGGGTTAACTTGACGAGCCTAGCATGTACAGACATGGCCTCGGAACACGGAGACCGAAAGGTCGAACATGAGTCGTATAGAAGATACGATCAACATGAAGATGTTCACCGATGATGACTAGTCCGTCTCACGTGATGATCGGACACGGCCTAGTTTGACTCGGATCATGTAATCGCTTAGATGACTAGAGGGATGTCTATCTGAGTGGGAGTTCATAAGATGAACTTAATTATCCTGAACATAGTCAAAAGACCTTTTGCAAATTATGTCGTAAGCTCGCGCTGTAGTTCTACTGTTTAGATATGTTCCTAGAGAAAAAATTAGTTGAAAGATGATAGTAGCAATTATGCGGACTAGGTCCGTAAACTGAGGATTGTCCTCATTGCTTCATAGAAGGCTTATGTCCTTAATGCACCGCTCAGTGTGCTGAACCCCAAACGTCGTTTGTACACGTTTTGATAACTACGTGATAGTTCAGTTAAACGGTTTAGAGTTGAGGCACCAAAGACATTTTTGAAACGTCGCGAAACATATGAGATGTTTTGAGGGCTGAAATTGGGATTTCAGGCTCGTGCCCATGTCAAGAGGTATAAGACCTCCGATGACTTTCTTAACCTGCAAACTAAGGAGAAAAGCTCAATTGTTGAGCTTGTGCTCAGATTGTCTGAGTACAACAATCATTTGAATCGAGTGGGAGTTGATCTTCCAGATAAGACAGTGATGGTTCTCCAAAGTCATTGCCACCAAGCTGTTAGAGCTTCGTGATGAACTATAACATATCAGGGATAGATATGATGATCCTTGAGGTATTCGCGATGTTTGACACCGCGAAAGTAGAAATCAAGAAGGAGCATCAATTGTTGATGGTTGGTGAAACCACTAGTTTCAAGAAGGGCAAGGGCAAGAAGGGATACTTCATGAAACGGCAAATCAGCTGCTGCTCTAGTGAAGAAACCCAAGGTAAAACCCAAACCCGAGATTAAGTGCTTCTGTAATAAGGGGAACAACCACTAGAGCAGAATTACCCTAGATACTTGGTAGATAAGAAGGCTGGCAAGGTCGATAGAAGTATATTGGATATACATTGTGTTAATGTGTACTTTGCTAGTACTCCTAGTAGCACCAGGGTATTAGATACCGGTTCGGTTGCTAAGTGTTAGTAACTCGAAACAAAAGGCTACGGAATAAACGGAGACTAGCTAAAGGTGAGCTGACGATATGTGTTGGAAGTTTTTCCAAGCTTGATATGATCAAGCATCGCACGCTCCCTCTACCAAAGAGATTGGTGTTAAACCTAAATAATTGTTATTTGGTGTTTGCGTTGAGCATAGACATGATTGGATTACGTCTATCGCAATACGGTTATTCATTTAAGGAGAATAATGGTTACTCTGTTTATTTGAATAATACCTTCAATGATCTTACACCTAAAATGAATGGTTTATTAAATCTCGATCGTAGTGATACACATGTTCATGCCAAAAGATAGTAATGATAGTACCACCTACTTGTGGCACTGCCACGTAAGTCATATCAGTATAAAACGCATGAAGAAGCTCCATATTGATGGATCTTTGGGCTCACTCGTTTTTGAAAAGTTTGAGACATGCGAACCATGTCTATTGGTATATATGCATGAAGAAACTCCATGCAAATGGACCGTTTTGACTCACTTGATTTTGAATCACTTGGGACATACAAATCATACCACATGGGCAAGATGACTGAAAGCCTCGTTTTAGTAAGACGGAACTAGAAAGCAACTTGTTGGAAGTAATACATTTTGATGTGTGCAGTCCAATGAGTGTTGAGGCATGCAGTGAATATCATTATGTTCTTACTTCACAGATGATTCGAGTAGATGTTGAGAATATTTTCTTGATGAAATACAAGTCTGAATTATTGAATGGTTCAAGTAATTTCAGAGTGAAGTAGAAGATCATTGTGACAAGAGGATAAAATGTCTATGATATGATCATAGAGATGAATATCTGAGTTACGAGTTTTGGCACGCAATTAAGACATTGTGGAAATTGTTTCACAACTGATACATCCTGGAACACCATAGTGTGATGGTGTGTCCGAACATCATAATTGCACCCTATTGGATATGGTGCATACCATGATGTCTCTTATCGAGTTACCGCTATCGTTCATGGGTTAGGCATTAGAGACAACCACATTCACTTTAAATAGGGCACCACGTAATTCCGATGAGATGACACCGTATGAATTATGGTTTAGAGAAACCTAAGTTGTCGTTTCTTAAAAGTTTGGGGCTGCGACGCTTATATGAAAAGTTTCAGGTTGATAAGCTCGAACCCAAAGCGGATAAAATGCATCTTCATAGGAAACCCAAAACAGTTGGGTATACCTCCTGTCTCAGATCCGAAAGCAATAAGGGATTGTTTCTAGAATCGGGTCCTTTCTCGAGGAAAAGTTTCTCTCGAAAGAATTGAGTGGGAGGATGGTGGAGACTTGATGAGGTTATTGAACCGTCTCTTCAACTAGTGTGTGACAGGGCACAGGGAGTTGTTCCTGTGGCACCTACACCAATTGAAGTGGAAGCTTATGATATTGATCATGAAACTTCGGATCAAGTCACTCCCAAACCTCGTAGGATGACAAGGATGCGTACTACTTCAGAGTGGTACGTAATCCTGTCTTGGAAGTCATGTTGCTAGACAACAATGAACCTACGAGCTATGGAGAAGCGATGGTGGGCCCGGATTCCGATAAATGGCTCAAGGCCATAAAACCCGAGAGAGGATCCATGTATGAAAACAAAGTGTAGACTTTGGAAGAACTACTTGATGGTCGTAAGGCTGTTAGGTACATATGGATTTTGAAAGGAAGACAGACAATGATGGTAAGTGTCACCATTGAGAAAGCTCGACTTGTCGTTAAGAAGTTTCCCGACAAGTTCAAGGAGTTGAGTGCGGTGAGACTTTCTCACTCGTAGCGATGCTAAGAGTCTGTTGGAATTATATTAGCAATTACTGCATTATTTATGAAATCTTGCAGATAGGATGTCAAAACATTGTTTCCTCGACGATTCTTGAGGAAAGGTTGTATGTGATACAACCGGAAGGTTTTGTCTATCCTGGAATATGCTAATAAGTATGCAAAGCTCCAGCAATCCTTCTGAGGACTGGAGTGAGCATCTCGGAGTTGGAATGTATGCTTTGATGATGATCAAAGATTTTGGGTGTATACAAAGTTTATGAGAAACTTGTATTTCCAAAGAAGTGAGTGGGAGCACTATAGAATTTCTGATGAGTATATGTTGTTGACATATTAATGATCAGAAATGACGTAGAATTTCTGGAAAGCATATAGGGTTATTTGGAAAGTGTTTTCAATGGAAAACCTGGATTAAGCTACTTGAACATTGAGCATCAAGATCTATAAGGATAGATCAAAGCGCTTAATAGTACTTTCAAATGAGCACATGCCTTGACGTGATCTTGAAGGTGTTCAAGATGGATCAGTCAAAGAAGGAGTTCTTGCCTGAGTTGTAAGGTATGAAGTTAAGACTTAAAGCTCGACCATGGCAGAATAGAGAGAAAGGAACGAAGGTCGTCCCCTATGCCGAAGACATAGGCTCTACAGTATGCTATGCTGTGTACCGCACCTGAAGTGTGCTTTACCATGAGTCAGTCAAGGGGTACAAGAGTGATCCAAGAATGGATCACAGGACAGCGGTCAAAGTTATCCTTAGTAACTAGTGGACTAAGGAATTTTCTCAATTATGGAGGTGGTAAAAGAGTTCGTCGTAAAGGGTTACGTCGATGCAAGCTTAACACCTATCCGGATAGCTCTGAGTAGAGATACCGGATACGTATAATGGAGAAACAATTTAGAATAGCTCCAAGTAGAACAGTTATTTGGAATAGCTCCAAATAGAACGTGGTAGCTGCATCTAGGAGATGACATAGAGATTTGTAAAGCACACACGGATCTGAAAGGTTCAGACCCGTTGACTATAACCTCTCTCACAAGCATAACATGATCAAACCCAGAACTCATCGAGTGTTAATCACATGGTAAATGTGAACTAGATTATTGACTCTAGTAAACTCTTTTGGTGTTAGTCACATGGGGATGTGACCTTGAGTGTTAATCACATATCGATGTGAACTAGATTATTGACTCTAGTGCAAGTGGGAGACTGTTGGAAATATGCCCTAGAGGCAATAATAAATTGATTATTATTATATTTCCTTGTTCATGATAATCGTTTATTATCCATGCTAGAATTGTATTGATAGGAAACTCAGATACATGTGTGGATACATAGACAACACCATGTCCCTAGTAAGCCTCTAGTTGACTAGCTCGTTAATCAATAGATGGTTACGGTTTCCTGACCATGGACATTGGATGTCGTTGATAACGGGATCACATCATTAGGAGAATGATGTGATGGACAAGACCCAATCCTAAGCCTAGCACAAGATCATGTAGTTCGTATGCTAAAGCTTTTCTAATGTCAAGTATCATTTCCTTAGACCATGAGATTGTGCAACTCCCGGATACCGTAGGAGTGCTTTGGGTGTGCCAAACGTCACAACGTAACTGGGTGGCTATAAAGGTACACTACGGGTATCTCTAAAAGTGTCTGTTGGGTTGGCACGAATCGAGATTGGGATTTTGTCACTCCGTGTAAACGAAGAGGTATCTCTGGGCCCACTCGGTAGGACATCATCATAATGTGCACAATGTGACCAAGGGGTTGATCATGGGATGATGTGTTACGGAACGAGTAAAGAGACTTGCCGGTAACGAGATTGAACAAGGTATCGGTATACCGACGATCGAATCTCGGGCAAGTACCATACCGCTAGACAAAGGGAATTGTATACGGGATCGATTGAGTCCTTGACATCGTGGTTCATCCGATGAGATCATCGTGGAACATGTGGGAGCCAACATGGGTATCCAGATCCCGCTGTTGGTTATTGACCGGAGAACGTCTCGGTCATGTCTGCATGTCTCCCGAACCCGTAGGGTCTACACACTTAAGGTTCGATGACGCTAGGGTTATAAAGGAAGCTTGTATGTGGTTACCGAATGTTGTTCGGAGTCCCGGATGAGATCCCGGACGTCACGAGGAGTTCCGGAATGGTCCGGAGGTAAAGATTTATATATAGGAAGTCCTGTTTCGGCCATCGGGACAAGTTTCGGGGTCATCGGTATTGTACCGGGACCACCGGAAGGGTCCCGGGGGCCCACCGGGTGGGGACACCTGCCCCGGGGGCCACATGGGCTGTAGGGGGTGCGCCTTGGCCTACATGGGCCAAGGGCACCAGCCCCTAGAGGCCCATGCGCCAAGATATAGGAAAAAGGGGAGAGTCCTAAAGGGGGAAGGCACCTCCGAGGTGCCTTGGGGAGGATGGACTCCTCCCCCCTCCTTAGCCGCACCCCTTTCTTGGAGTAGGGGGAAAGGCTGCGCCTCCCCCTTCTCCCCTGCCCCTATATATAGTGGAGGGGAGGGAGGGCATCCATACCTGAGCCCTTGGCGCCTCCCTCCCTCCCGTGACACCTCCTCCTCTCCCGTAGGTGCTTGGCGAAGCCCTGCAGGATTGCCACGCTCCTCCATCACCACCACACCATTGTGCTGCTGCTGGATGGAGTCTTCCTCAACCTCTCCTTCTCTCCTTGCTGGATCAAGGCGTGGGAGACATCTCGAGCTGTACGTGTGTTGAACGCGGAGGTGCCGTCCGTTCGGCACTAGGATCATCGGTGATCTGAATCACGACGAGTACGACTCCATCAACCCCGTTCACTTGAACGCTTCCGCTTAGCGATCTACAAGGGTATGTAGATGCACTCTCCTTCCCCTCGTTGCTAGTCTCTCCATAGATAGATCTTGGTGACACGTAGGAAAATTTTGAATTTCGGCTACGTTCTCCAACAGGCGCAACCGCGACGACGCATGGTGGTGGGCGGCAGTCTGGCTGCGGCTACGGTCCGTTGGGCGGTGGGGGTGGAGTGCGGGAGAAATCCTTGCCGGTTCTTCGGCTCCGATGCGGTGACACCTGCGGGTGCCACCATTCCTTCCTGGAGGGTGTCGGTGATATCCATCCCCCACCCCCCTCCGCGTGCCGGGGGAAACTCTAGGACATGTCCGGGCAGCAGCGTCGTCGGCGTCGCATTCTTTCTTGGAGGTGCTGCTTGGTACGCGGCGGTTCGGAGCCTCAGGTTGTGGTGGTTTGTTTCTGGAGGGCGTAGCGGTGGCGGGTCATCCGCGCTTTGTCGAGCTGCCGTTGTTGGCATTTGTTTCTTTTTTTTTGGGCTTGATGTGCTATTCGCCTCAGCGATCCTTGTATTGGTGTTGGTTGCTTTGGAATACAAAGCAGGGGGAAACCCTTTTTTGGTAATAACAAGCAAGGGTCGGGATAATGGAAGTAGATCGATCGGTTTGAAAAGAGATTCTGCTGGTTGCACGCCAGTCAGATTCGAGGGCAAACTTTCCTTCAGACCAGCATGGGTGGGGTCCGCCCGCAGAGAAGTTTCTTTGTTCAAGGGTCATTTTGTTTTTTTCAATATGTAGGCGCAACGGGACGTGATAAAGCAACTCTATTGCGTTGGAGGTGATAAAGCAACTGGACATCGCCATTGAGTCGAGGCAGCTATCAAATGCGGAGCGTGATCTGAGGCGATGCCTTGAGAGGAAGCTGCTAGGACTGTGCTCCTTAGAGAGAACTATCGCAAGGCAACGCTCCAGGCTACTGCAGCTCCGGGAAGGAGATGGGAGCACAAGGCTTTTGCATCAACAAGCGAGCCACAGGCAGAGAAAGAATGTCCTCAAATCGGTGAAATACAACGGGAGCATTTACTCAGGCCAGGAAGAGGTGGCGTCGATGGTGGATATACGCACTACGACAGGGCTTTTGGCACCGTGGAGCCATGGAGCTACACTCTAAATCTCCATGAGCTAGATCTGCCACATCTAGACCTATCACAGTTGGAGGAGCTCTTCATTATGGAGGAAGTGAAAAGCGTGATTAAGGATATGCCACCGGATAAGGCGCCGGGGCCGGATGGGTCACGGGCCGATTCTATGCCACGTGTTGGAGCATCATAAAGGTAGATTTCATGAAGGCCATGGATTGCTTCTACAAGGGAGACATGAGGGGTGATGTCTATTACACAACCTTCTTCTTGTAGATGTTGTTGGGCCTCCAAGTGTAGAGGTTTGTAGGACAGTAGCAAATTTCCCTCAAGTGGATGACCTAAGGTTTATCAATCCGTAGGAGGCGTAGGATGAAGATGGTCTCTCTCAAGCAACCCTGCAACCAAATAATAAAGAGTCTCTTGTGTCCCCAACACACCCAATACAATGGTAAATTGTATAGGTGCACTAGTTCGGCGAAGAGATGGTGATACAAGTGCAATATGGATAGTAGATAATGGTTTTTGAAATCTGAAATAATAAAAACAGCAAGGTAGCAAGTGATAAAAGTGAGCGTAAACGGTATTGTAATGATGGTAAACAAGGCCTAGGGTTCATACTTTCGCTAGTGTAAGTTCCCTCAACAATACTAACATAATTGGATCACATAACTATCCCTCAACATGCAACAAAGAGTCACTCCAAAGTCACTAATAGCGGAGAACGAACGAAGAGATTATGGTAGGGTACGAAACCACCTCAAAGTTATTCTTTCCAATCAATCCGTTGGGCTATTCCTATAAGTGTCACAAACAGCCCTAGAGTTCGTACTAGAATAACACCTTAAGACACACATCAACCAAAACCCTAATGTCACCTAGATACTCCAATGTCACCTCAAGTATCCGTGGGTATGATTATACGATATGCGTCACACAATCTTAGATTCATCTATTCAACCAACACAAAGGACCTCAAAGAGTGCCCCAAAGTTCTACCGGAGAATCACGACGAAAACGTGTGCCAACCCCTATGCATAGGTTCATGGGTGGAACCCGCAAGTTGATCACCAAAACATACATCAAGTGAATCACGTGATATCCCATTGTCACCACAGATATCCACGGCAAGACATACATCAAGTGTTCTCAAATCTTTAAAGACTCAATCCGATAAGATAACTTCAAAGGGGAAACTCAATTCATTACAAGAGAGTAGAGGGGGGAAGAAATATCATAGGATCCAAATATAATATCAAAGCTCGCGATACATTAAGATTGTATCATCTCAAGAACACGAGAGAGAGAGATCAAACACATAGCTACTGGTACATACCCTCAGCCCCGAGGGAGAACTACTCCCTCCTCGTCATGGAGAGCACCGGGATGATGAAGATGGACACCGAAGAGGGATTGCCCCCTCCGGCAGGGTGCCAGAACGGGTCTAGATTGGCTTTCGGTGGCTACGGAGGCTTCTGGCGGTGGAACTCCCGATCTATGTTGCTCTCTGATGTTTTTAGGGTATATGGAGATATATAGGCGGAAGGAGCACGTCGCTGGAGCTCCGAGGGGCCCACGAGGCAGGGGGGCGCGCCCAGGGGGGGCACCCTCCACCCTCGTGACCTCCCCGGAAACTTCTTGGAGTAGGGTCCAAGTCTCCTGGATCACGTTCGGTGAGAAGATCACGTTCCCGAAGGTTTCATTCCGTTTGGACTCCGTTTGATATTCTGTTTCCTCTAAATACTGAAATAGGCAAAAAAACAACAATTCTGGGCTGGGCCTCCGGTTAATAGGTTAGTCCCAAAAATAATATAAAAGTGGAAAATAAAGCCCAATATAGTCCAAAATAGTAGATAAAGTAGCATGGAACAATCAAAAATTATAGATATGTTGGAGACGTATCAGGCATCCCCAAGCTTAATTCCTGCTCGTCCTCGAGTAGGTAAATGATAAAAAGAGAATTTTTGATGCGGAGTAATACTTTGGCATAATTTCAATGTAAATCTTCTTAATCATGGTATGAATATTCAGATCTGAAAGGTTCAAGACAAAAGTTCATATTGACATAAAAATGATAATACTTCAAGCATACTAATCAAACAATTATGTCATCTCAAAATAACATGGCCAAAGGAAGTTCATCCCTACAAAATCATATAGTTAGGCTATGCTTCATTTTCGTCACACAAAGATGTTCCCAACTTCTATACCCCCGATGACAAGCCAAGCAATTGTTTCATACTCAAATAATCTCAAACTTTTTCAACCTTCACGCAATACATGAGCGCGAGCCATGGACATAGCACTATGGGTGGTATAGAATATGATGATGGGGATTGTGTGGAGAAGACAAAAAAGGAGAAAGTCTCACATCAACGAGGCTAATCAATGAGCTATGGAGATGCCCATCAATTGATGTTAATGCAAGGAGTAGGGATTGCCATGCAACGGATGCACTAGAGCTAAGAATGCTCAACAAAAGAAAACTAGTGGGTGTGCATCCAACTTGCTTGCTCATGAAGACCTAGGGCATTTTGAGGAAGCCCATCGTTGGAATATACAAGCCAAGTTCTATAATGAAAAATTCCCACTAGTATGAACAAGACAACTTATGAGACTCACTATATGAAATCATGGTGCTACTTTGAAGCACAATATATGAGACTCACTACATGAAGAACAAGGTGCTACTTTGAAGCACAAGTGCGGAAAAAGAGATAGTAGCATTGCCCTTTTTATTTTCTCCTTCTTTTTTTTGGGCCTTTCTTTTTTTCTTTTTGGCCTTTCTCTCTCTTTTTTTTTGATTGGGCAATGCTCTAATAATGATGATCATCACACTTCTATTGATTACAACATAATGATTACAACTCGATACTAGAACAAGATATGACTCTATATGAATGCCTCCGGCGGTGTACCGGGATGGTGCAATGAATCAAGAGTGACATGTATGAAAAATAATGCATGGTGGCTTTGCCACAAATACGATGTCAACTACAAGATCATGCAATGGCAATATGACAAAAGTAAAGCATGTCATGATGATGATGATGATGGAAGTTGCATGGCAATATATCTCGGAATGGCTATGGAAATGCCATGATAGGTAGGTATGGTGGCTGTTTTGAGGAAGATATAGGGAGGTTTATGTGTGAAAGAGCGTATCATATCACAGGGTTTGGATGCACCGGCGAAGTTTGCACCAACTCTCAATGTGAGAAAGGGCAATGCACGGTACCGAAGAGGCTAGCAAATGGCGGAAAGGTAAAAGTGCGTATAATCCATGGACTCAACATTAGTCAAAAGAAATCATATACTTATTGCAAAAATTTAGAAGTCATCAAAAATCAAGTACTACGCGCATGCTCCTAGGGGGATAGATTGGTAGGAAAAGACCATCGCTCGTCCCCGACCGTCACTCATAAGGATGCACAAGCCAGGTACACTTCATGTTTCAAATTTGTTACACAACTTTAACCATACGTGCATGCTACGGGACTTGCTAACTTCAACACAAGTATTTCTAAAATTCACAACTACTCAACTAGCACGACTATGATATTATCACCTCCATATCTCAAAACAATTATCAAGCATCAAACTTATCTTAGTATTCAACCCACTAAAAAGAAAGTTTCACATATCTTGAATACCAATTATATTAACATTAAGCAAATTACCATGCTATTAACGACTCTCAAAATAATCTAAGTGAAGCATGAGAGATCAAGCTTCTTTAAAACAAACCACCACCGTGCTCTAAAAGATCTAAGTGAAGCACTAGAGCAAAAATATCAAGCTCAAAAGATATAAGTGAAGCACATAGAGTATTCTAACAAATTTCAATTCATGCATGGCTCTCTCAAAAGGTGTGTACAGCAAGGATGATTGTGGTAGACTAACAAGCAAAGACACAAATAATACAAGACGCTCCAAGCAAAACACATATCATGTGGTGAATAAAAATATAGCTCCAAGTAAATTACCGATGGAAGTGGACGAAAGAGGGGATGCCTTCCGGGGCATCCCCAAGCTTTGAATTTTTGGTGTCCTTGGATTATCTTGGGGGTGCCATGGGCATCCCCAAGCTTAGGCTCTTGCCACTCCTTGTTCCATAATCCATCAAAAGAATTCACCCAAAACTTGAAAACTTCACAACACAAAACTCAATAGAAATCTCGTGAGCTCCGTTAGAGAAAGAA
This sequence comes from Triticum dicoccoides, assembly GCF_002162155.2. Classification (NCBI taxonomy): domain Eukaryota; kingdom Viridiplantae; phylum Streptophyta; class Magnoliopsida; order Poales; family Poaceae; genus Triticum; species Triticum dicoccoides. The sequence continues at coordinate 607,955,105 of NC_041390.1, forward strand.
AACAAAAGACTACTTTAAGGTACTGTAGTGAACTTGTTTTTTATTTGTATTGGTGTTAAACCTAATGTATTCCAACTTCTCTATGGTTTATAAACTATTTTACTAGCCATAGATTCAGCAAAATAAGCAAACAACACACGCAAAACAGAATCTGTCAAAAACAGAACAGTTTGTAGTAATCTGTTACTAACGCAAACTTCTGGAACCCAAAAAATTCTACCAAACTTAGAAGACCTGGGCAATTTGTTTATTGATCAGCAGAAATTGGAATCACTATTTTATCATGTTCTGGTGATTTTTGACAATTTGGGCACTGAGCGCAAAGATTCTGGAAATTACAGCAAGATCAAATAACTATCTTCCAAGAAGATCTAATAGGTTTAACTTGGCACAAACACTAATTAAAAGATAAAACCACATCTAAACAGAATATAGATGGATTTTTTATTCCTAAACAGAACCAAAAAGCAAGAAACAAAAATAAAATTGGGTTGCCTCCCAACAAGCGCTTATCGTTTAATGCCCCTAGCTAGGCACGATGATTTCAATGATGCTCACCTAAAGGATAAGACTTTGAACATAAAGAGAGCATCATGAAGAATATGACTAGCACTTTTAAGTCTAACATGCTTCCAATGCATAGGGATTTTGTGAGCAAACAACTTATGGGGACAAGAATCAACTTGCATAGGAAGGTAAAACAAGCATAACTTCAAAATTTCAAGCACATAGAGAGGAAACTTGACATTATTGCAATTCCTACAAGCATATGTTCCTCCCTCATAATAATTTTCAGTAGCATCATGAATGAATTCAACAATGTAACCAACACCTAAAGCATTCTTTTCATGATCTACAAGCATAGAAAATTTATTACTCTCCACATAAGCAAAATTCTTCTCATGAATAATAGTGGGAGCAAACTCAACAAAATAGCTATCATGTGATTGAAAATTAAGATCAAGATGACAAGTTTCATGGTTATCATTATTCTTTATAGCATACGTGTCATCACAATAATCATCATAGATAGGACGCATTCTTTTATCATAGTAAATTTGCTCATCAAAGCTTGGGGGACAAAAAATATCATCTTCATCAAACATAGCTTCCCCAAGCTTGTGGCTTTGCATATCATTAGCATCATGGATATTCAAGGAATTCATACTAACAACATTGCAATCATGCTCATCATTCACATATTTAGTGCCAAACAATTTAGAGATTTCTTCTTCTAGCACTTGAGCACAATTATCCTTTCCATCATGCTCACGAAAGATATTAAAAAGGTGAAGCGTATGAGACAAACTCAATTCCATTTTTTGGTAGTTTTCTTTTATAAACTAGACTAGTGCTAAAACAAGAAACAAAAAGATTCAATTGCAAGATCTAAAGATATACCTTCACTTACCTAGCCTCCCTAGCAACGGCGCCAGAAAAGAGCTTGATGTCTACTACACAACCTTATTCTTGTAGACGTTGTTGGGCCTCCAAGTGCAGAGGTTTGTAGGACAGTAGCAAATTTCCCTCAAGTGGATGACCTAAGCTTTATCAATCCGTAGGAGGCATAGGATGAAGATGTTCTCTCTCAAGCAACCCTGCAACCAAATAACAAAGATTCTCTTGTGTCCCCAACACACCCAATACAATGGTAAATTGTATAGGTGCACTAGTTCGGCGAAGAGATGGTGATACAAGTGCAATATGGATAGTAGATAATGGTTTTTGAAATCTGAAATAATAAAAACATCAAGGTAGCAAGTGATAAAAGTGAGCGTAAACGGTATTGCAATGATGGTAAACAAGGCCTAGGGTTCATACTTTCGCTAGTGTAAGTTCCCTCAACAATACTAACATAATTGGATCACATAACTATCCCTCAACATGCAACAAAGAATCACTCCAAAGTCACTAATAGCGGAGAACGAACGAAAAGATTATGGTAGGGTACGAAACCACCTCAAAGTTATTCTTTCCAATCAATCCGTTGGGCTATTCCTATAAGTGTCACAAACAGCCCTAGAGTTCGTACTAGAATAACACCTTAAGACACACATCAACCAAAACCCTAATGTCACCTAGATACTCCAATGTCACCTCAAGTATCCGTGGGTATGATTATACGATATGCGTCACACAATCTCAGATTCATCTATTCAACCAACACAAAGGACCTCAAAGAGTGCCTCAAAGTTCTACCGGAGAATCACGACGAAAACGTGTGCCAACCCCTATGCATAGGTGTTGGGTTTCATAGTAATTTTAAAATTTTCCTACGCACACGCAAGATCATGTGATGCATAGCAACGAGAGGGGAGAGTGTTGTCTACGTACCCACGCAGACCGACTGCGGAAGCGTTGACACAATGTAGAGGAAGTAGTCGTACGTCTTCACGATCCAACCGATCTAGCACTGAAACCACGACACCTCCGAGTTCGAGCACACGTTCAGCTTGATGACGATCCCCGGACTCCGATCCAGCAAAGTGTCGGGGAAGAGTTCCGTCAGCACGACGGCGTGGTGACGATCTTGATGTACTACAGCAGCAGGGCTTCACCTAAACTCCGCTACAGTATTATTGAGGACTATGGTGGCTGGGGGCACCGCACACGGCTAAGGAATAGATCACGTGGATCAACTTGTGTGTTCTACGGTGCCTCTGCCTCAGTATATAAAGGACTAGAGGGGGGGAGGCTGGCCGGCCAAGGTGTGGCGCGCCAGGAGAGTCCTACTCCCTTTGGGAGTAGGATCCCC
>NC_041390.1:607958080-607970458 GCF_002162155.2 Triticum dicoccoides
AATCCTAGTTGGAATAGGATTCGCGGAGGGGGAAAAGAGAGAGAGGGGGCCAGCCACCTCTCCTAGTCCTAATAGGACTAGGGGAAGGGGGAGGCGCTTAGCCCATGTAGGTCTGCCTCTTCTCTTTTCCACTAAGGCCCATCATGGCCCATTTAGCTCCCGGGGGGTTTCGGTAACCTTCCCGGTACTCCGGTAAAATCCCGATTTCACCCGAAACACTTCCGATATCCAAACATAGGCTTCCAATATATCAATCTTTATGTCTCGACCATTTTGAGACTCCTCATCATGTCCGTGATCACATCCGGGACTCCGAACAACCTTCGGTACATCAAAATGCATAAACTCATAATATAACTGTCATCGTAACCTTAAGCGTGCGGACCCTACGGGTTCGAGAACAATGTAGACATGACCGAGACATGTCTCCGGTCAATAACCAATAGCGGGACCTGGATGCCCATATTGGCTCCTACATATTCTACGAAGATCTTTATCGGTCAGACCGCATAACAACATACGTTGTTCCCTTTGTCATCGGTATGTTACTTGCCCGAGATTCGATCGTCGGTATCCAATACCTAGTTCAATATCGTTACCGGCAAGTCTCTTTACTCGTTCTGTAATACATCATCCCGCAACTAACTCATTAGTTGCAATGCTTGCAAGGCTTATGTGATGTGCATTACCGAGAGGGCCCAGAGATATCTCTCCGACAATCGGAGTGACAAAACCTAATCTCGAAATACGCCAACCCAACATGTACCTTTGGAGACACCTGTAGTACTCCTTTATAATCACCCAGTTACGTTGTGACGTTTGGTAGTACCCAAAGTGTTCCTCCGGTAAACGGGAGTTGCATAATCTCATAGTTACAGGAACATGTATAAGTCATGAAGAAAGCAATAGCAACATACTAAATGATCGGGTGCTAAGCTAATGGAATGGGTCATGTCAATCAGATCATTCTCTTAATGATGTGATCCCGTTAATCAAATAACAACTCATTTTTCATGGTTAGGAAACATAACCATCTTTGATTAACGAGCTAGTCAAGTAGAGGCATACTAGTGACACTTTGTTTGTCTATGTATTCACACATGTATTATGTTTCCGGTTAATACAATTCTAGCATGAATAATAAACCTTTTATTATGATTATAAGGAAATAAATAATAACTTTATTATTGCCTCTAGGGCATATTTCCTTCAGTCTCCCACTTGCACTAGAGTCAATAATCTAGATTACACCGTAATGATTCTAACACCCATGGAGCCTTGGTGCTGATCATGTTTTGCTCGTGGTAGAGGCTTAGTCAACAGGTCTGCAACATTCAGATCCGTATGTATCTTGCAAATTTCTATGTCTCCCACCTGGACTAGATCCCAGATGGAATTGAAGCGTCTCTTGATGTGCTTGGTTCTCTTGTGAAATCTGGATTCCTTTGCCAAGGCAATTGCACCAGTATTGTCACAAAAGATTTTCATTGGACCCGATGCACTAGGTATGACACCTAGATCGGATATGAACTCCTTCATCCAGACTCCTTCGTTCGCTGCTTCCGAAGCAGCTATGTACTCCGCTTCACATGTAGATCCTGCTACGACGCTTTGTTTAGAACTGCACCAACTGACAGCTCCACCGTTTAATGTAAACACGTATCCGGTTTGCGATTTAGAATCGTCTGGATCAGTGTCAAAGCTTGCATCAACGTAACCATTTACGACGAGCTCTTTGTCACCTCCATATACGAGAAACATATCCTTAGTCCTTTTCAGGTATTTCAGGATGTTCTTGACCGCTGCCAGTGATCCACTCCTGGATTACTTTGGTACCTCCCTGCTAGACTTATAGCAAGGCACACATCAGGTCTGGTACACAACATTGCATACATGATAGATCCTATCGCTGATGCATAGGGAACATCTTTCATATTCTCTCTATCTTCTGCAGTGGTCGGGCATTGGGTCTTACTCAATTTCATACCTTGTAACACAGGCAATAATCCTTTCTTTGCTTGATCCATTTTGAACTTCTTCAAAATTTTGTCAAGGTATGTTGTTTGTGAAACTCCAATTAAGCGTTTGATCTATCTCTATAGATCTTTATGCCTAATATGTAAGCAGCTTCACCGAGGTCTTTCATTGAAAAACTCTTATTCAAGTATCCCTTTATGCTATCCAGAAATTCTATATCATTTCTAATCAGTAATATGTCATCCACATATAATATCAGAAATGCTACAGAGCTCCCACTCACTTTCTTGTAAATACAGGCTTCTCCGAAAGTCTGTATAAAACCAAATGCTTTGATCACACTATCAAAGCGTTTATTCCAACTCCGAGAGGCTTGCACCAGTCCATAAATGGATCGCTGGAGCTTGCACACTTTGTTAGCTCCCTTTGGATCGACAAAACCTTCTGGTTGCATCATATATAACTCTTCTTCCAGAAATCCATTCAGGAATGCAGTTTTGACATCCATCTGCCAAATTTCATAATCATAAAATGCGGCAATTGCTAACATGATTCAGACAGACTTAAGCATCGCTACGGGTGAGAAGGTCTCATCGTAGTCAACCCCTTGAACTTGTCGAAAACCTTTTGCGACAAGTCGAGCTTTGTAGACAGTAACATTACCGTCAGCGTCAGTCTTCTTCTTGAAGATCCATTTATTCTCAATTGCTTGCCGATCATCGGGCAAGTCAACCAAAGTCCATACTTTGTTCTCATACATGGATCCCATCTCATATTTCATGGCTTCAAGCCATTTTGCGGAATCTGGGCTCACCATCACTTCTTCATAGTTTGTAGGTCCATCATGATCTAGTAGCATGACTTCCAGAACAGGATTACCGTACCACTCTGGTGCGGATCTCACTCTGGTTGATCTATGAGGTTCAGTAGTATCTTGATCTGAAGTTTCATGATCATTATCATTAGCTTCCTCCCTATCTGGTGTAGGTGTCACTGAAACAGTTTTCTGTGATGTACTACTTTCCAATAAGGGAGCAGGTACAGTTACCTCGTCAAGTTCTACTTTCCTCCCACTCACTTCTTTCGAGAGAAACTCCTTCTCTAGAAAGTTTCCGAAATTTAGCAACAAAAGTCTTGCCTTCGGATCTGTGATAGAAGGTGTATCCAATAGTTTCCTTTGGATATCCTATGAAGACACATTTTTTCGATTTGGGTTTGAGCTTATCAGGTTGAAACTTTTTCACATAAGCATCGCAACCCCAAAATTTCAGAAATGACAACTTTGGTTTCTTGCCAAACCACAGTTCATAAGGCGGTGTCTCAACGGATTTTGATGGTGCCCTATTTAACGTGAATGCGGCTGTCTCTAGAGCGTATCCCCAAAACGATAGCGGTAAATCAGTAAGAGACATCATAGATCGCACCATATCTAGTAAAGTACGATTATGACGTTCGGACACACCATTACGCTGTGGTGTTCTGGGTGGCGTGAGGTGTGAAACTATTCCACAATTTTTCAAATGTACACCAAACTTGTAACTCAAATATTCTCCTCCACGATCAGATGGTAGAAACTTTATTTTCTTGTTACGATGATCTTCAACTTCACTCTGAAATTCCTTGAACTTTTCAAATGTTTCAGACTTATGTTTCATTAAGTAGATATACCCATATCTGCTTAAATCATCTGTGAAGGTGAGAAAATAACGATATCCGCCACGAGCCTCAATATTCATCGGACCACATACATCGGTATGTATGATTTCCAACAAATCTGTTGCTCTCTCCATAGTACCGGAGAACGGTGTTTTGGTCATCTTGCCCATGAGGCACGGTTCGCAAGTACCAAGTGATTCATAATCAAGTGGTTCCAAAAGTCCATCAGAATGGAGTTTCTTCATGCGCTTTACACCGATATGACCTAAACGGCAGTGCCACAAATAAGTTGCACTCTCATTATCAACTCTGCATCTTTTGGCTTCAACATTATGAATATGTGTGTTACTACTATCGAGATTCAACAAGAATAGACCACTCTTCAAGGGTGCATGACCATAAAAGATATTACTCATATAAATAGAACAACCATTATTCTCTGATTTAAATGAATAACCGTCTCGCATCAAACAAGATCCAGATATAATGTTCATGCTTAACGCTGGCACCAAATAAGAATTATTTAGGTCTAATACTAATCCCGAAGGTAGATGTAGAGGTAGCGTGCCGACTGCGATCACATCGACTTTGGAACCGTTTCCCACGCGCGTCGTCACCTCGTCCTTAACCAATCTTCGCTTAATCCGTAGTCCCTGTTTCGAGTTGCAAATATTAGCAACAGAACCAGTATCAAACACCCAGGTGCTACTGCGAGCATTAGTAAGGTACACATCAATAACATGTATATCACATATACCTTTGTTCACCTTGCCATCCTTCTTATCCGCCAAATACTTGGGGCAGTTCCGCTTCGAGTGACCAGTTTGCTTGCAATAGAAGCACTCAGTTTCAGGCTTAGGTCCAGGTTTGGGTTTCTTCTCTTGAGTAGCAACTTGCTTGCCGTTCTTTTTGAAGTTCCCCTTCTTCTTCCCTTTACCCTTTTTCTTGAAACTAGTGGTCTTGTTGACCATCAACACTTGATGCTCCTTCTTGATTTCTACCTCCGCAGCTTTCAGCATTGCGAAGAGCTCGGGAATAGTCTTGTTCATCCCTTGCATATTATAGTTCATCACGAAGCTCTTGTAGCTTGGTGGCAGTGATTGAAGAATTCTGTCAATGACGCAATCATCTGGAAGATTAACTCCCAATTGAATCAAGTGATTATTATACCCAGACATTTTGAGTATATGCTCACTGACAGAACTGTTCTCCTCCATCTTGCAGCTATAGGACTTATTGGAGACTTCATATCTCTCAATCCGGGCATTTGCTTGAAATATTAACTTCAACTCCTGGAACATCTCATATGCTCCATGATGTTCAAAACGTCGTTGAAGTCCCGGTTCTAAGCCGTAAAGCATGGCACACTGAACTATCGAGTAGTCATCAGCTTTGCTCTGCCAGACGTTCATAACATCCGGCGTTGCTCCTGCAGCAGGCCTGGCACCCAGCGGTGCTTCCAGGACGTAATTCTTCTGTGCAGCAATGAGGATAATCCTCAAGTTACGGACCCAATCCGTGTAATTGCTACCATCATCTTTCAACTTTGCTTTCTCAAGGAACGCATTAAAATTCAACGGAACAACAGCACGAGCCATCTATCTATAATCAAACATAAACAAGCAAGATACTAATCAGGTACTAAGTTTCATGATAAATTTTAAGTTCAGTTAATCAAATTAATTAAAGAACTCCCACTTAGATAGACATCCCTCTAATCCTCTAAGTGATTACGTGATCCAAATCAACTAAACCATAACCGATCATCACGTGAGATGGAGTAGTTTTCAATGGTGAACATCGTTATGTTGATCATATCTACTATATGATTCACGCTCCACCTTTCGGTCTCCGTGTTCCGAGGCCATATCTGTATATGCTTGGCTCGTCAAGTATAACCTGAGTATTCCGCGTGTGCAACTGTTTTGCACCCGTTGTATTTGAACGTAGAACCTATCACACCCGATCATCACGTGGTGTCTTAGCACGAAGAACTTTCACAACGGTGCATACTCAGGGAGAACACTTCTTGATAATTTAGTGAGAGATCATCTTATAATGCTACCGTCAATCAAAGCAAGATAAGATGCATAAAAGGATAAACATCACATGCAATCAATATAAGTGATATGATATGGCCATCATCATCTTGAGCTTGTGATCTCCATCTCCGAAGCACCGTCGTGATCACCATCGTCACCGGCGTGACACCTTGATCTCCATCGTAGCATCGTTGTCGTCTCGCCAAGCTTATGCTTCTACGACTATCACTACCGCTTAGTAATAAAGTAAAGCATTACATCGCGATTGCATTGCATACAATAAAGCGACAACCATATGGCTCCTGCCAGTTGCCGATAACTCGGTTACAAAACATGATCATCTCATACAATAAAATTCAGCATCATGTCTTGACCATATCACATCACAACATGCCCTGCAAAAACAAGTTAGACGTCCTCTACTTTGTTGTTGCAAGTTTTACATGGCTGCTACGGGCTTAAGCAAGAACCAATCTCACCTACGCATCAAAACCACAACGATAGTTTGTCAAATAGACTCCGTTTTAACCTTCGCAAGGACCGGGCGTAGCCACACTTGGTTCAACTAAAGTTGGAGAGACAGTCGCCCGCAAGCCACCTGTGTGCAAAGCACGTCGGGGGAACCGGTCTCGCGTAAGCGTACGGGTAATGTTGGTCCGGGTCGTCTCGTCCAACAATGCCGTCGAACCAAAGTATGACATGCTGGTAGGCAGTATGACTTATATCGCCCACAACTCACTTGTGTTCTACTCGTGCATATAACATCAACATAAATAACCTAGGCTCGGATGCCACTGTTGGGTTTCGTAGTAATTTCAAAAATTTTCCTACGCACACGCAAGATCATGTGATGCATAGCAACGAGAGGGGAGAGTGTTGTCTACGTACCCACGCAGACCGACTGCGGAAGCGTTGACACAACATAGAGGAAGTAGTCATACGTCTTCACGATCCAATCGATCTAGCACCGAAACTATGGCACCTCCGAGTTCGAGCACACGTTCAGCTCGATGACGATCCCCGGACTCCGATCCAGCAAAGTGTCGGGGAAGAGTTCCGTCAGCATGACGGCGTGGTGACGATCTTGATGTACTACAGCAGCAGGGCTTCACCTAAACTCCGCTACAGTATTATTGAGGACTATGGTGGCTGGGGGCACCGCACATGGCTAAGGAATAGATCACGTGGATCAACTTGCGTGTTCTAGGGTGCCGTGCCTCTGCCTTAGTATATAAAGGACTAGAGGGGGGAGGCTGGTCGGCCAAGGTGTGGCGCGCTAGGAGAGTCCTACTCCCTCTGGGAGTAGGATTCCCCCCCCAAATCCTAGTTGGAATAGGATTCACGGAGGGGGAAAAGAGAGAGAGGGGGCCTGTCGTGGTTCTAAGTCTGACAGTAGAGTGGGGGGTAGGTATGAAGAGGCAAGGTCCTAGCTATGGAGAGGTTGTAAGCACAAGAGATGTACGAGTTCAGGCCCTTCTCGGAGGAAGTAAAAGCCCTACGTCTCGGAGCCCGGAGGCGGTCGAGTGGATTATGTGTATATGAGTTACAGGGTGCTGAACCCTTCTACCTGTGGAGGGGGGTGGCTTATATAGAGTGCGCCAGGACCCCAGCCAGCCCACGTAGGAGAGGGTTTAAGGTGCGTTAAGTCCGGGGCGTTACTGGTAACGCCCCACATAAAGTGTCTTTACTATCATAAAGTCTACTTAATTATAGACCGTTGCAGTGCAGAGTGCCTCTTGACCTTCTGGTGGTCGAGTGAGTCTTCGTGGTCGAGTCCTTCAAGCCAGTCGAGTGAGTCCCTCGTAGGTCGACTGGAAGGTGATCTCTTCTAAGGATGTCCCTGGGCAGGGTACTTAGATCAGGTCTGCGACCCTACCCTAGGTACATGACTCCATCATTAGCCCCCGAATGGATTGAGGCTTGAGTGATGAAGGAGTTGATGTTGTTGCCGATTAGCCTTCGCATGCTAGTCGTGCGTTGCTTTGAACCAAAAAATCTCTTTGTTGATAGTGAGCAACTTTTCTTCAGTCGACTCGATCCATTCTTTTTCTTCGTCGAGTGATCTTTTGGACTTCGCTGATTTCCGAGCGACGGATCGCAGGGAATCCCGCGTCTGGCAGACTGATCTGCCGTTCGCGGATTCCGCGGGATACGGAATTTGGGGGAGCGCGTGAAGCGGAGCGGTCCGCGGCGCTCGGATGGGACGGGGCATAAACGCCTCGATTTCCGTGCCGCTTTTTTTGCCACGTATCACGCTCGCGCAACTGTTTCAGGATATGATTAGATCGACCGGGCCCACCTGTCATCCACTCGGAAGGGATCTTATAAATGCGCCCGGCGAGGGTTTTTTGAACAGTGCCTCAGCATTCTCCCTCTGCTCCCTTCGTCTCCGCCCAACGCGCTCGCTCTCGCCTCCGCACAACCTCTCCTCGCGCGCCTCGCCGGTAGCCATGGTCAAGGAGAAGACGGCGGCGCTGGAACGCGCGAAGAAGGTGTCGGCGATGAAGAAGGCGAAGGGGAGATCCACCAGCCGTGGCGGGTCTTCGTCTAGATCTCGCCTGCCGAAAGGCTGGGTCCAGGGAGATTGGATCCAGTCGACCATCACGGAGAAGGATCTCCTCGACATGGCCAACGAGGGCCTGATCCCTCATGGAGCTGCGAGGCTTCCGGGGAAAGAGTGGCAGCCCCAGCCAGAAGAGGGTGAGTGCGTGCTTCTGGCTACCCATGTCGACCGCGGATTCTCTTTGCCGCCGAGCATTTTCTTTCGTGGTTTCTTGAACTTCTTTGGAGCGCAACTCCACCACTTCACCCCGAATTCTATCGCCTATCTTGCCGCGTTTGTGTCCATGTGTGAGAGTTTTCTGGGTTGTCGACCGCATTGGGGCTTGTTCAAGCACATATTCACGTGTCGCTCTCAGACCGTGAAGAAGGCGAGCCCAGGCGACGAAAAAACCCGAGTTGTCCAAATGTGTGGGGGTCTGGGGATCCAGGTGAGGAGCAAGAGCACCTTCCCAGCCATGACATTTCCCGAGTCAGTCAGAGGCTGGCAGTCGACCTGGTTCTACTGCCAGGATCAGTCGACGCCAGGACAGTCGAGTGGACTCCCTCAATTCACCATGGACCGAGTGAACAAGCCCTCCTCTCTGAAGGTGATTCCGGAGGAGAAAGCTGACGTGAAGATGCTGATGGAGCGTGTAGTTCAGTTGGTTCGGGATGGAGTGACGGGTATGGATCTCCTGGAGGTTTTCCTTAGGCGTCGTATCCAGCCTCTTCAATTCCGGAGCCATTGCATGTGGCTGTACTGCGGGACTGAGGATGTGACTCGGGTTAACCCAGAAACAGTCGATGATGCCACTCTGGAAAGGTGGATGGCCGCTGTTACTGGGAACAAGGATAACCCTCGCGGAGCCAGAAGGATTCCTCCACTCGACTGCCACAGTGATCCAAACAAGGTATGTCTGCTCCACCTCCCATTGTATTCTCGTCATATTTATTTTTGTTTTCCCTGCCGATCGGTCGACTGATCTTTGTCTGGATGTCTATCAGGCCCTCACTGAGCTGTACTCGATGCCCAACGGAGCACAAGCTCCGACTGAGGAGGGAGAAGCGAGCGGGGGCGAGAGCCAGGAGGAGGAGTGGGACTCGGACGCCGCTGAGGATGATGATGATGACGATGACACTGATGACGATAATGATGATGTTGATGAGGACGAGGAAGAGGAGGAGGAGGAGGTTGCACCACCGCGCTCGGAAAGGCGGTCGAAACTTGTCCATGACCCTGCGACTGAACGTGGCAAGGGGGTTGCGACTGTCACTCAGTCGACCAAGCGCCCTCGGACCACCTCTCCGGCGCCGACTGAAAAGGCGTCGAAGCAGCCCAGGGCGGCCCCGTCAAAGCCGTCCAAGCACCTGCCGAAGATGAAGGTGTCCATCCCCACCATATCAGGGTAATCATGTTGCTTAAGTCTTCTTGTTTTGCGTGAACTTTATCTCTGGTTGGCGCTGGAGTTAGTCGACTGACTCTTTGGAGTTGCAGTGCTGCTACTTCTGAGACCTCAGCCCGGGCTGACGATCATGAGATGGAGGACGCAGCAACCTCAAAACCTGGTACTATACTCTTAACCCCGTTTCTAGTCGACTGACTCATGATCTCTAATTCTGATTCTTTTCTGTAGCTCCATCCAATATTGTTATCACTCTCCCTGATGATGATGAAGATGAGGAACCGCTGAAGCACAGAATGAGGAGGAAAGCGTCTGCCAGCAGGGTGCCCCAGGATGTGACGGTGCCTGAGACTCTGGTCGCGGAGGAGGAGAACACCACTCGACACACTGTGTCCTTCGCAGATCCGCTGACGAGTGCTCTGCAACCCTCCCTCTTCACGACGCACCACGTCCCAGAGGACCAAGCTGGCGCAGCGAAGGAGGCGATACGCCAGGCAGGGATCATGATGGAGCAGTTGAGGACCATCCGGGATGCAAGCCAGGCAGCTTACGACGCCAGTTCTGCCCTCCAAAGCAATGTTCAGGTCAGTCGACCACCGTTTGTTCTGTTAGGATATGCTATCAAAAACTTTTCTTTCCAGAATTTATAGTAGTCACCCACTGGGTGTGTTGATTTAAACTCCGTGTTAGCGGGGGCACGCTGAGTGCACCCGCTGGGTGTAGTCCCCAAGGCTAAGGTCGACTGCTGGCAGTCGGCCTTAGGCTTTATAAGTTCAATCTCTCCGTCATTCGACTATGGCGAATGGATTTCGCAAACCGGTGGGGGCACGCTGAGTGCACCCACTTGGTGTAGTCCCCAAGGCTAAGGTCGACTGCTGGCAGTCGGCCTTAGGCTTTATAAGTTCAGTCTCTCCGTCATTCGACTACGGCGACTGGATTTCGCAAACCGGTGGGGCCACGCTGAGTGCACCCACTGGATGTAGTCCCCGAGACTGTGGTCGACTGCTGGCAGTCGGTTACAGTCTTAAAGAATACATCTCTCTCTCTCTTTTTTTTGAGGTCGACTGGTCGACTCTGTCTTCAATAGGATTAGTGGGGGCACGCTGAGTGCACCACTGGGTGTAGTCCCCGAGACTACGGTCGAATGCTTGGATTCGGCAGTAGTCTTAGAAACGCGTGATTTTTCCTTTTCCACTCGGAAGTGAATTATCTTTGACATTTACTCGATTGGTTCTTCGCAGAACTCCTGTGACCTTGCGGCTCGCTACACTGAACTGGAAAACAAGCACATTCAGCTCGAGCTGAATTTGAAGCTGGTTCAGGAGAATCTGATGAAGGCAAAGGAGGAGACCGAAGGTATGTTTGGTGAGACCTCGACGACTGCTTTTTCCCTTCATTTGTTTCAAAATCTGATCTTGCTGTAACTTGCAGGTAAGGTGAGGGAGGCCCAAAGGAAAAAAGAGCTTGAACTAGCTGAGAGGATCAAGCTTGCCGACGAGAAGTTAGCTTCAGTTACCAAGCTTGAACAAGAAAATACCAATCTGAAAGCTGCTCTTGAGAAGAAAAATGATCTGGAGGCCTTTCCTGAGTGGTCTTGCCAAGAAGCTGTTTCTTATGCTTGAAGGTAAACCTTCAACAATCACTTTCAACTGTAGTTTTTTTCATTCGACCATTGCTTTGACTCGGTGATCGTCCTTGCAGAATTTTGTCAAAACTTCGAAGAAGAGACTAGCCGGCTGGAACCAAACCTTGACCCTGTCAATTCTCCGGTGAACGACGAAGTTGCCATGAATGTTTTCCGACTGGAGTCCCGTGTTGCAGCTGCCGTGGACTATCTTGCAAGGCTGAAGGTCGCCACATCTCGCATCGACTCAACACTCTGGCCCGGGGAGACACTCCAGAACGACCTCGAGTCGCTGATGACTCGTTTGAACGCTGTCCCTGGTCGAGTGCAGGAGTGGAAAAAGTCCTCGGCTCGGTGTGGTGCAGATGTTGCTCTGTGTCTGGCCCGAGTCCACTGCAAAGATGCGCGAGAAGACAAGCTGGCTGCCCTCCGAGTGGCCAACACCAAGAAACACGACTTCAGGTCCTTTATGGAAACTTTCCTTGCTGCTGCCACTCGGATCGCAGACGGAATTGATCTTGATGAGTTTGTTGCACCTTCCAGCCCTCCACACGAGGGGTAAAAAACTTCTTCTAAGCTCGACGCTTTAAATTTGCCTCGGTATGCCGAGTGGAGCTGTAATCGATAAACCTTAACAGGCTTAGCGCCTGAGCACTTTCGGTTCCTTTAGGTATCGATCTGCACTTGAATTTGGTGTTTGAATATGATTGCTTTTGGCTCGAAATGTCTTTTGCATCTTCAAAGCAAGACGCTCACTGCAGTCGACTTATTCCTTAATCCACTTAGGCGAGCGCTGGGCTGCAGCTAAGCCTCCCGAGTGAGAGGTTTGCTCTTCACTCGGCAGGATTTCTATATCTTAGGCGAGCACTGGGCTGCAGCTAAGCCCCCGAGTGAGAGGTTTGCTCTTCACTCGGTAGGATTTTTATATCTTAGGCGAGCACTGGGCTGCAGCTAAGCCCCCGAGTGAGAGGTTTGCTCTTCACTCGGTAGGATTTTTTATATCTTAGGCGAGCACTGGGCTGCAGCTAAGCCCCCGAGTGAGAGGTTTGCTCTTCACTCGGTAGGATTTTTTATACCTTAGGCGAGCACTGGGCTGCAGCTAAGCCCCCGAGTGAGAGGTTTGCTCTTCACTCGG
>NC_041390.1:607970794-607971420 GCF_002162155.2 Triticum dicoccoides
ACTCGGTAGGATTTCTATATCTTAGGCGAGCACTGGGCTGCAGCTAAGCCTCCGAGTGGAAGTCTGGCTTACCACTCGGTAGGATTTTATTTAATCTTAGGCGAGTACTTGGACTGCAGCTAAGCCTCCGAGTGGAAGTCTGGCTTACCACTCAGTAGGATTTTGATAACTTAGGCGAGTACTAGGACTGCAGCTAAGCCTCCGAGTGGAAGTCTGGCTTACCACTCGGTAGGATTTTATTTAATCTTAGGCGAAACGGATTCGCAGCTAAGCCTCCGAGTGGGAGTCTGGCTCACCACTCGGTAGGATTTTATTTAATCTTAGGCGAAACGGATTCGCAGCTAAGCCTCCGAGTGGGAGTCTGGCTAACCACTCGGTAAGGATTTTTACAAACTTAGGCGAAACGGATTCGCGGCTAAGTCACCCACTGAGGGGAAAATTTTATTGGACAAAAATAAAAAGTGACAAAAATTATGGAGGAACTATGACACTATTATTTTGAAATCCATGAACTACAGGAGTACTTTTATTGCAACTCATCCGAGTGATAAACTTAAGTGTAAAATGGGCGGAGTAGTTCCGCGTTCCAAGCTCGGGGCTCGTCGATATTATGTTCGACGTTGTAA
>NC_041390.1:607971430-607980344 GCF_002162155.2 Triticum dicoccoides
ACTTAGGCGAGTACTAGGACTGCAGCTAAGCCTCCGAGTGGAAGTCTGGCTTACCACTCGGTAGGATTTTATTTAATCTTAGGCGAAACGGATTCGCAGCTAAGCCTCCGAGTGGGAGTCTGGCTCACCACTCGGTAAGGATTTTGATAACTTAGGCGAGTACTTGGACTGCAGCTAAGCCTCCGAGTGGAAGTCTGGCTTACCACTCGGTAGGATTTTATTTAATCTTAGGTGAAACGGATTCGCAGCTAAGCCTCCGAGTGGGAGTCTGGCTCACCACTCGGTTAGGATTTTTACAAACTTAGGCGAAATGGATTCGCGGCTAAGTCACCCACTGAGGGGAAAATTTTATTGGACAAAAATAAAAAGTGACAAAAATTATGGAGGAACTATGACACTATTATTTTGAAATCCATGAACTACAGGAGTACTTTATTGCAACTCATCCGAGTGATAAACTTAAGTGTAAAATGGGCGGAGTAGTTCCGCGTTCCAAGCTCGGGGCTCGTCGATATTATGTTCGACGTTGTAAAGACGGTATGCCCCGTTGTGGAGAACTTTGGTGACGATGAAGGGTCCTTCCCAAGAAGGAGCAAGCTTGTGAGGTTTCTTCTGATCCACTCGGAGAACTAAATCTCCTTCCTGGAAGGCTCGACCTCTCACATTTCTGGCGTGGAAACGACACAAATCTTGTTGGTAGATGGTCGATCGGATCAGAGCCATCTCCCTTTCTTCCTCTAAAAGGTTGACTGCGTCCTGCCGCGCTTGTTCAGCTTCTGCTTTGTTGTAGATCTCAACTCGAGGAGCATTGTGGAGAAGATCGCTCGGCAAGACTGCTTCAGCTCCGTAGACCAAGAAGAATGGAGTTCTTCCGGTCGACCGATTAGGTGTGGTCCGCAGTCCCCAAAGCACCGAGGGAAGTTCGTCGACCCAAGATCCAGCTGCATGCTTGAGATCACGCATCAGTCGGGGTTTCAATCCTTTGAGAATCAGACCATTGGCTCGCTCTGCTTGTCCGTTCGACTGCGGATGGGCGACTGAAGCGTAGTCGACTCGTGTGCCTTGAGAGTTGCAGAAATCCCTGAATTCTTCCGAGTCAAAGTTCGACCCATTATCCGTAATGATGCTGTGCGGGACTCCATATCTGAATATCAGTTCCCTGATGAAGCTAACAGCAGCACCGGCGTCAAGGTTCTTGATTGGTTTAGCCTCAATCCACTTGGTGAACTTGTCGACTGCCAGCAGTACATGCGTGAAGCCACTTCGCCCTGTTCTCAAAGGTCCGACCATGTCCAACCCCCATACTGCGAAAGGCCAGATGAGTGGAATGGTCTTCAGAGCTGATGCAGGCTTGTGCGACATATTAGAGTAGAACTGACATCCCTCGCACTTATCCACTATCTCCTTTGCCATCTCATTCGCCTTTGGCCAGTAAAATCCGGCTCGGTATGCTTTGGCCATGATGGTCCGAGAGGACGCATGATGACCACAGGTTCCCGAGTGGATATCATTGAGGATGATTCGACCTTCTTCTGGTGTTATGCACTTCTGATCAACTCCAGTCGCGCTTTCTCTATATAGCTGTCCTCTGATTACGGTAAAGGCTTTAGATCGACGGACGATCTGTCGAGCCTCTTCCTCATCCTCCGGGAGCTCTTTTCTCAGGATGTACGCGATATACGGAACTGTCCAGTCGGGAATGACCACCAAGACCTCCATGACCAAGTCGACTACTGCTGGGACTTCAACCTCAGTCGGATCTGTGGCACTCTTGGGCTGTGGAGCTTCTTCGGTGAAAGGATCTTCTTTGACTGACGGAGTGCGTATATGCTCCAAGAACACACCACTCGGAATGGCTCCTCTCTTGGAACCTATCTTTGCTAGATCATCAGCTGCTTGATTTTTCAGTCGGGGTATATGATGGAGCTCCAACCCCTCGAACTTCTTTTCCAGCTTCCTCACTGCACTGCAGTATCCAGTCATGGCTGGGCTTCTCACATCCCACTCCTTCATCACTTGGTTGACCACTAAATCCGAGTCGCCATAGACCATCAGGCGACGGACGCCGAGTGAAATGGCCATGCGCAATCCGTATAAGAGGGCCTCATACTCTGCCTCATTGTTGGAGGAATCAAAGTGAATCTGGAGCACATATCTAAGCTTATCTCCTCTGGGGGAAACCAGGACAACCCCAGCACCGGAACCATTCAACATCTTAGAGCCATCAAAAAACATGGTCCAATGCTCCGAGTGAACTTCAGTCGGCTGCTGCTGTTCAATCCATTCGGCGAGGAAATCTGCTATTGCCTGGGACTTAATGGCTTTCTTTGCCTCAAACTTGATATCAAGGGGAAGAAGTTCAATCGCCCATTTAGCCACTCGACCAGTTGCATCTCTGTTGTGCAAAATCTCTGATAGTGGAGCGTGGCTGACGACTGTGATGGAATGATCAGAGAAATAATGAGCAACCTTCTTTGTGGTCATGTATATTCCATACACAAGCTTCTGATAATGAGGATATCTTTGCTTGGATGGAGTCAAGACTTCAGACAAATAATACACTGGGCGCTGAACTTTGAAAGCTTTTCCTTCTTCTTCCCGCTCGACCGTAAGCACAGTACTGACGACTTGTCCTGTGGCTGCGATATAAAGCAACAGAGGCTCTTTGCTGATTGGAGCAGCAAGCACCGGCTGGGTGGAGAGCAGAGCTTTTAGCTCGGCAAACGCTGCATCAGCTTCTGGAGTCCACTCGAACTTGTCTGCCTTCTTCATCAGTCGGTAAAGAGGCAATGCCTTTTCACCGAGTCGTGAGATGAATCGACTTAATGCGGCCAAGCATCCAGTAAGCTTCTGGACATCGTGCACTCGCACAGGGCATTTCATTCGGAGAATAGTGCCGATCTTCTCTGGATTAGCATCGATCCCTCGCTCGGAAACGAGAAAACCGAGTAACTTGCCACCAGGAACTCCGAATGTGCACTTTGATGGATTGAGCTTGATATCATACCTTCTGAGGTTGGCAAATGTTTCGGCGAGGTCAGCGAGCAGGTCGGAACCTTTTCGTGACTTGACGACGATATCATCCATATACGCTTCCACATTCCGACTGATTTGAGTGAGTAGACACTTCTGAATCATTCGCATAAATGTGGCTCCGGCATTCTTGCGAATGGCATGGTGATATAGCAGAAGCACCCGAATGGAGTGATGAAAGCTGTTTTTACCTCGTCGGGTCCGTACAGACGGATCTGGTGGTACCCGGAGTAGGCGTCTAGAAAAGACAATCTCTCGCATCCCGCGGTCGAGTCAACAATTTGATCTATGCGAGGGAGAGGAAAATGATCTTTCGGGCAGGCCCGGTTGATGTGCTTGAAATCAATGCACATTCGGAGTGATTTGTCCTTCTTAGGAACCATGACGACATTAGCGAGCCACTCGGAGTGGTATATCTCTCGGATAAATCCTGCCACCAACAGTCGAGCCACTTCCTCACCAATGGCTTTTCTCTTCTGGACGGCGGACCGCCGAAGATGCTCTTTGACTGGTTTTGCAGATGAGTCGACTCTTAGGCGATGCTCAGCCAGTCCCCTGGGAACACCTGGCATGTCAGCGGGCTTCCATGCAAAAATGTCCCAGTTCTCACGGAGGAACTGGATGAGCGCTTCTTCCTATTTCGGGTCGAGTGTTGTGGAGATGTGGGTCGGAGCTGCATCGGGGTCGGTTGGGTGAATGTGAACAGGCTTCGTCTCACCGGACGACTGAAATGCAGATTCTGTGGCGGGTTTCTTGGATCGCAGCAAGTCACTCGGATCTGCGTTTTGCTTGTATTCTTCGAACTCGACCGCTGTCACCTGGGAATCAGCAATCTTTGAGCCCTTCTGAAAGCACTCTTCTGCCTTTTTCCGATCACCGGTGACAGTGATCACTCCTTTGGGGCCGGGCATCTTCAATTTGAGGTACACGTAACATGGTCGAGCCATGAACCGTGCATAAGCCGGTCTCCCCAAAATGGCATGATATGCACTCTGAAAATCCACGACCTCAAACGTCAACTTCTCTTTGCGAAAATGTTTCGAATCACCAAACACCACGTCCAGAGCTATTTGGCCGAGTGACTCGGCTTTCTTCCCTGGTATAACTCCATGAAAGCTCATGTTACTGGTGCTCAGTCGGGACATCGAAATGCCCATTCCTTTCAGTGTGTCTGCATACAACAAATTCAGCCCGCTACCACCGTCCATCAGCACCTTTGTCAGTCGAGTGCCTCCGACAACTGGATCGACCACCAAAGCTTGCCTCCCAGGGGTGGCAATATGAGTCGGGTGATCAGATTGGTCGAATGTGATGGGTGTTTGGGACCATTTCAAATAATTTGCTTTTGCTGGGGTAACCATGTTCGCCTCACGGTTAATGACTTTCAATCGACTCTTGCTTTCCGCATCTGCAAAGATCATCAGAGTGGAGTTGATATGCGGATATCCTTCCTCACTGTCCTCCTTGCCTTCGGCCTTGTCCGACTCCTTTTCCTTGTCCTTAGACTGTTTTCCTTGAAACTGCTGGATCAGGAGTCGACATTGGCAAGTGGTATGCTTTGGGTAAATGATATTCCCCTCTTCGTCTTTCTTCGTGTGGATGTGGCACGGCATATCCATCACGTCGTTCCCTTCTTTATCCTTTACCTTCTTAGGGTTCCAGGATCCTTTTGGTTTCCCCTTAAACTTTCCCTGAGTCACGGCCAGAGCCTCTCCAGGAGCTGCCGGTTCAGCCTTCCGTTTCTGTTTCCGACTGGTGTTTCCCTTCTCCGACTGACTCGGCTTGTGCTTGCCGCTTCGGAGTCGGTCTTCTTCTTCGCCGTTGGCGTACTTGGTAGCAATTTCCATCATCTGACTCAAGGTCATGTCACCGGTTCGACCAAATTTCAAACTCAATTCTCTATTCTTGACACCATCCTTGAAGGCGCAGACTGCCTGATGATCAGACACATTCTCCACAGTATGGTGCAAAGTGATCCACCTCTGAATATACTCCCTGAGAGTCTCATTGGTCTTCTGCACGCAGACTTGCAGCTCCGTCAATCCAGCCGGTCGCTTGCAAGTTCCTTCAAACGTTCTGACGAACACTCGGGACAGATCTTCCCAAGTGTAAATGCTGCTAGGAGGTAACTGAGTCAACCATGCTCTGGCAGAACCTTCCAACATGAGGGGCAGATGTTTCATGGCTACCTCATCATTCCCACCACCAATCTGAACCACCACTCGGTAGTCCTCAAGCCAAGTTTCAGGCTTAGACTCACCAGTGAACTTGCTGACTCCTGTTGCCAACCTGAAATTGGGAGGGATCACTGCGGCTCTGATAGATCTGCTGAAACATTCCGGACCAGAAACATGCACTCGACTGCTCGTAGGCGCATCTCTGTCGAGTCCACCTCGATGGGCTCTGTTCCGGTCGACCAAGCCTTGCACGATAATGGATCGCGCGTCAAAGCCTGGTTCTCTGGGGTCGACTGGAACTCTTCGCCCCGCACTGAGCTGGCGCCTGTCATCTTGCTGCCGAGGAGCGTAAGACCCACCCCTCGGAGGGGAATTGGGCACTCGACGCCTATCATCTCGGTCGTGTCGGTCTCCATATTGGTCTCGCCGATTCTCGCGCCCTTCACGCCGCGGAGGCGATCTGGGGCTGTGAGCCGACTGAACCGTATTCGCAGCGACGGATCGACTGTGAATTCTGTTGCGCGACTGCGACACGGCCGAATTCTGATCACCTGCTGCCCGGAGCAGATCCCTGATCTGCATCAAGCCTCTGCCAGCTTCCGACTGAGAGGGCTGGATGGACTCTGCAATACGGGTCGCAGCTGCTAAATTCTGGATTGGGGTTCGATATACCTGAGTCGGCGGGAAGAGTTGACGCCGACTGGTGTCGGGAACTCGTTGCCGCGCGCGCTCGTCGAGTGCTCGCTGAAGATTCTCCAAGCGAGTGCGTTCGGCCAAGTTGGCCAAACGTGCCTCCTCCAAGGCGCGAGCCTCGGGGGTTTCTCCTGCAATGGGAGTACGTAGGGCATCCACGTTCCTGCGGCAAAGTTCCTCTCTTTGCAGAGAGTCGAGTGGCTCGGGCTGGTACTCTTCGTGGTCTCGTGCGGGGTCGCCTCCGTCGCCTGCCCCACCATCACGGGCGAAGCCAGGGGGACTGCGGGGCCCGTCGACCATCAGGATTTCCGCCGCTGGATCACTGCTATCGCACTCGGATGCAGTCTCTACGGAGCCGGTCGACAGATCGAACAGGCCGTAAAGAGATTCGTCGGGCTCGATTGCCGCAACTTGGGTGGTGGCCGTCTGGCGAGCCACCGCGTGCCTCACCCACCGCTGAAGCCTCGACCGGCCCGAGCGCTTGCGCTGGCGGGAGACCGGGAGGGTGGCCGATGGGGGAGTCGACCGATACGGGGTCGACGGTTGCCGCAGCAGAACGCCGCGGACACATGCGCGAAAATGCGTCGCACCGCGGACGGGGAGCGCATCGACGTCGAGTGGAGCCTCCTGGAGCCAGGCGGAGTCGTCGGCGACGAAGGTGAGAGCACCGAGACGGATCTCTCGGCCCTCGACCAAAACTCTAGCAGCCACCATGATGAAAGTACTCGGAAGAATCGCAACTTCTCCACAAAATCGCTAAAACACCGGCCCCACGGTGGGCGCCAACTGTCGTGGTTCTAAGTATGGCAGTAGAGTGGGGGGTAGGTATGAAGAGGCAAGGTCCTAGCTATGGAGAGGTTGTAAGCACAAGAGATGTACGAGTTCAGGCCCTTCTCGAAGGAAGTAAAAGACCTACGTCTCGGAGCCCGGAGGCGGCCGAGTGGATTATGTGTATATGAGTTACAGGGTGCCGAACCCTTCTACCTGTGGAGGGGGGTGGCTTATATAGAGTGCGCCAGGACCCCAGCCAGCCCACGTAGGAGAGGGTTTAAGGTGCGTTAAGTCCGGGGCGTTACTGGTAACGCCCCACATAAAGTGTCTTTACTATCATAAAGTCTACTTAATTACAGACCGTTGCAGTGCAGAGTGCCTCTTGACCTTCTGGTGGTCGAGTGAGTCTTCGTGGTCGAGTCCTTCAAGCCAGTCGAGTGAGTCCCTCGTAGGTTGACTGGAAGGTGATCTCTTCTAAGGATGTCCCTGGGCAGGGTACTTAGATCAGGTCTGCGACCCTACCCTAGGTACATGACTCCATCAGGGCCGGCCACCTCTCCTAGTCCTAATAGGACTAGGGGAAGGGGGAGGCGCGCAGCCCATGTAGGGCTGCCTCTTCTCTTTTCCACTAAGGCCCATCATGGCCCATTTAGCTCCCGGGGGATTCCGGTAACCTTCCCGGTACTCCGGTAAAATCCCGATTTCACCCGGAACACTTCCGATATCCAAACATAGGCTTCCAATATATCAATCTTTACGTCTCGACCATTTAGAGACACCTCGTCATGTCCATGATCACATCCGAGACTCCGAACAACCTTCGGTACATCAAAATGCATAAACTCATAATATAACTGTCATCGTAACCTTAAGCGTGCGGACCCTACGGGTTCGAGAACAATGTAGACATGACCGAGAGATGTCTCCGGTCAATAACCAATAGCGGGACCTGGATGCCCATATTGGCTCCTACATATTCTACGAAGATCTTTATCGGTCAGACCGCATAACAACATACGTTGTTCCCTTTGTCATCAGTATGTTACTTGCCTGAGATTCGATCGTCGGTATCCAATACCTAGTTCAATCTCGTTACCGGCAAGTCTCTTTACTCGTTCTGTAATACATCATCCCGCAACTAACTCATTAGTTGCAATGCTTGCAAGGCTTATGTGATGTGCATTACCGAGAGGGCCTAGAGATACCTCTCCGACAATCGGAGTGACAAAACCTAATCTCGAAATACGCCAACCCAACATGTACCTTTGGAGACACCTGTAGTACTCCTTTATAATCACCCAGTTATGTTGTGACGTTTGGTAGTACCCAAAGTGTTCCTCCGGTAAACGGGAGTTGCATAATCTCATAGTTACAGGAACATGTATAAGTCATGAAGAAAGCAATAGCAACATACTAAACGATCGGGTGCTAAGCTAATGGAATGGGTCATGTCAATCAGATCATTCTCTTAATGATGTGATCCCGTTAATCAAATAACAACTCATTGTTCATGGTTAGGAAACATAACCATCTTTGATTAACGAGCTAGTTAAGTAGATGCATACTAGTGACACTTTGTTTGTCTATGTATTCACACATGTATTATGTTTCCGGTTAATACAATTCTAGCATGAATAATAAACCTTTTATCATGATTATAAGGAAATAAATAATAACTTTATTATTGCCTCTAGGGCATATTTCCTTCAATAGGTTCATGGGTGGAACCCGCAAGTTGATCACCAAAACATACATCAAGTGAATCACGTGATATCCCATTGTCACCACAGATATCCACGGCAAGACATACATCAAGTGTTCTCAAATCTTTAAAGACTCAATCCGATAAGATAACTTCAAAGGGGAAACTCAATTCATTACAAGAGAGTAGAGGGGGGAAGAAACATCATAGGATCCAAATATAATAGCAAAGCTCGCGATACATCAAGATTGTATCATCTCAAGAACACGAGAGAGAGAGATCAAACACATAGCTACTGGTACATACCCTCAGCCCCGAAGGAGAACTACTCCCTCCTCGTCATGGAGAGCACCGGGATGATGAAGATGGACACCGGAGAGGGATTGCCCCCTCCGGCAGGGTGCCGGAACGGGTCTAGATTGGCTTTCGGTGGCTACGGAGGTTTCTGGCGGCGGAACTCCCGATCTATGTTGCTCTCTGATGTTTTTAGGGTATATGGAGATATATAGGCGGAAGGAGCACGTCGGTGGAGCTCCGA
>NC_041390.1:607980579-607992924 GCF_002162155.2 Triticum dicoccoides
GTGACCTCCCCGGAAACTTCTTGGAGTAGGGTCCAAGTCTCCTGGATCACGTTCGGTGAGAAGATCACGTTCCCGAAGGTTTCATTCCGTTTGGACTCCGTTTGATATTTTTTTCCTCGAAATACTGAAATAGGCAAAAAAAACAGCAATTCTGGGCTGGGCCTCCGGTTAATAGGTTAGTCCCAAAAATAATATAAAAGTGGAAAATAAAGCCCAATATAGTCCAAAACAGTAGATAAAGTAGCATGGAGCAATCAAAAATTATAGATACGTTGGAGACGTATCAAGGGGCATGGCTGCTATCAATAAATCTTTGGCCACATTATTGCCCAAGATGGATGGTGCCTTGGAGGTGGGCGACTTTAGGCCGATCAACCTTGTGCATGGGGCTATCAAAACATTTGAGAAGGTTCTTGCTTGCCACTTGGTGGTGCAACTTCCGCTGTTGGTTGGAAACCACCAGAGCGCCTTCGTGAAAGGCCGATCGTTACATGATAATTTCATGCTGGTTCAAAGTATGGCTCGAAGGCTGAACACCCTGAGGATGCCCATGGTGCTATTAGAGCTAGATATTTCGAAGGCGTTCGACTCTGTATAGTGGCCGTTCCTGCTTGAGGTGATGGAACAAATGGGGTTTGGACCTCGCTGGAGATCTTGGATCTGTGGAATCCTTGCGACATCCAACACCAAAGTCATGGTGAATGGAGACCCCGGAGATACTATATATAATTGCAAGGGGCTGCGACAAGGGGATCCGATATCGCCGATGCTATTCATTCTTACTATGGAACCGTTGCAGAGGTTGTTTGAGCGAGTCACGGCTAGAGGCGTGTTGGAGCCTTTGGCACATACAGGTATGCGGCAGAGTCTATCCATCTTTGCGGATGACGTGGTGGTGTTCATCAAACCAAAGCATATGGAGCTACACATATGCAAGAACATACTGGAAATGTTTGGTGAGGCTTCGGGCTTGCGGATAGACATGGTCAAATTGGCGGCACTACCGATAAGATGCAATGATCAGGAAGCAGCTATGGTGTCTGAGGGGCTGGGATGCCCGAGAGGGGACTTCCCAATCAAGTACCTTGGACTGTCGTTGTCCTTGAGGAAGCAGTCAGCGGCACAGTTGCAGTTCCTAGTAGATCAGATGGCAAATTGTCTGCCAAAGTGGAAAGTGGCTCTAATGCCGAAGAGTGGACGCCTTACACTGGTGCAGTCTGTGCTCTGTGCCATGCCCATCCATGCCATGATGGCGCTTGACCTACCAAAGAAGACGATAGCGGCGATGAACAAGGTGTGAAGATGATTCTTATGGTGCAGAAGAGTGGAAGCAAACGGAGGCAACTCTGTGGTATCTTGGGATTCGGTGTGTGCGCCGAAATGGGCTGGTGGCCTAGGGATACCTAACCTCAGATGGCTGAATGTGGCCATGCAAGCCAGGTGGTCATGGCTCGCAAGAGTGGACACGAGTAGACCTTGCAGCGAGTTTAAAATAAAGATCCCAAAAGAAGCTAAGCTATTTGTCCAGGCGGCTACGAGGAGTGAAGCACATTGTGGTCTTCATACGCTTTTCTAGGAGGATCGTTGGATCGACGGTATGCGGGTGCAAGAGATTGCTCCAACGATATATGACATGATCCCGAGGCGGATCAGATCGACGAGATCAGTCGCTCAGGCCGTGGAGCATGGGTCTTGGGCAATAGATGTTGGCCCGAATATCGGTGTGGCCGCACTGCAGGAATACCTGGAGCTTTGGATGAAAGTGAGCACGTGGGAGCCACAGGTGGATGTGTCGGACTTGGTCTCTTGGTCATGGGAGACCAATGGCCGCTTCTCGGTGCGTTCAGCATACACGGCAAAGTTCTGGGGCCGGACGGTGGAGCCATTGGCTGAGCTGACGTGGAAGTCTCGGGCCCCATCTACCTGCAAGTTGTTTGCTTGGCTTGCCTTAAGAAACAGGTGTTGGACCTCAGACCGACTGGCAAGAAGAGGCCTCCCACACCAAGAGGCATGCCCCTTGTGCGACCAAGAGGACGAAACTGTTGATCATGTGCTACTGACGTGTGTCTTTGCCAGGTCAGCATGGGCCGTAGTTTGCGATGCTCTGGGCAAGCTCGATTGGACGCCGACTGCACAGGATTCCCTAGCCCTGTGGCTGGAGGGAAAGCATGGAATCAACGACGGGCACAAAAAGGATCTTCATACGGTTTTCTTACTAACAACGTGGGAGTTGTGGAAGCATCGAAATGCTATTGTCTTTAATAGGGCATCTCCTTCGTTAGGTGTACTCCTAGGTAGAATCAGGTCGGAAGGAAGAATGTGGTCTATTGCCGGCAAGTTTATAGGGAACATGGACCCCTTCTCCCTTCGGCTTGAACGGTGGGCGAGTAGTGAGGAGTAGTAGTGTTGTAATGTGACCCTTGTAAATATGATGGAGACATTCTTTGTCTTTCTTCTTTAATATATAATATGCACACTCATGCATATTCGAGAAAAAAATACAGGCGCAAAAGTGGCTTGGCAGTAGAGGGTTGAATTCTTTTTTTGTTTTTTTTGCTGAAAAAGATTTCATCCGTGACTAGAATCGGTTGGAACTATATTTCAGTATTTATTTTGTACAGGGGCCACACTGCCACACAGCACCAATCGTTTTCAGTGAAGAAAATGGAGTCCCAGAACACGTACGCCCACCCGTTCATCTTCGTGCGGCTGGCTGTATCAGTTTTGGGTCTTTTTTTTTAAGAAGGTCATCATAGCTAGCTTTATTAAAATTAAACAGTGATTATATCATCCACAAGGTTTGGAACTAGGTAGCTCGGAGGCTCCCCGTCCAACTACTAGAAATCTTATTATAAAAATCATGATTAGTTAGCACATGCGCCGCTTGATTAGAAGAACGATAACAATGTTTAAATTTGACCTTTCCGATTGACGAAGACAAGTCCACACATTCTGCAAAGATCGCCGCCGCAACATCCCACCATACAATAATCAATTACCGTCAAGGAGTCAGACTCAGCTTCCACTCGAGGGAACCCCAGAGAGTTTGCAGAGATTACTCCATCGCGCATAGCCATAGCCTTCGTTGTCACCACATCAGCTGCGTAAGATATAAATCGACATTGTGCTGCCAAAAAATTACCATTACTGTCTCTAAGAACAGCTGCAATGGCTCCTGCTCCCTCATCCATATGGAAAGAGGCATCCACGTTTAGCTTCACAAACTTGGGTTCCGGCTTGCTCCATTTATGTTCCTGTACACCACAAATTTTTAAGTTGGCTTGATGAAAATTGTTTGCAATTGCCAGGACCGAAATAGGCCATCTCGAGGGAGGTGGCGGTGATCCATCATGGTTGAGCTCACGGCGCACCCACCATAAGTACCACCTGTTTGACATCCAAATTAGACTTTATAGGGATCGGTCTGGAATCTGCTAGGATCAGGTGTCGAGTATGATTGAACCAGAGCGATCAATTAACTTCGCTTCTTCAACAATGTCTAGTATACCAGTCAGAGCCACAATTCCTTTGCATGTGTACAGTCAAAAAGCAGATGACGTATATCTTCCGCGTCCTGGTAACAAATTGGACATGAGCCATTGGTACCAACATGTCTATTTGTGAGTATTTGACGCATTAGCAGAATTACATCTGATTTTTGGCAGGGGTGCGCTTGGGAATCAATTTTTTTTTGAAATGGAGGCAAAATTTTTGCCTCATCGCATTAATTAAGAAGAGTTTATAGGTAATAATCGACCAAATGGCCCGACGCTACAACGAACTGCTCTCGCAGCATCAAAGATCCTAAGCATTTGGCCCATGCCTTCTCCCAAAAAAGAGCCTCTTCTTTGATCGTATTAAACACCAATGTTTTTCACTTTCAATGAGATTTTAATGGAATTCATTGAATTTAGTAATATCAGTAGATAATGAAATATTTACCTTTTGTCCAAAATATTTCAACAATTTCAGTAATACACATGAATTCAGATAGTATTCAAAACTTAAATATTTAATTGAATTCAAGTGAATATTTCGGCCCTTTGCCCAAAATACAAACTGAAATCACTCAGATGCACCGATTTTCGATGATTTCGGTTGGTGCTGATTTTTTTTTCTAAAACTGAACGGCATGGATGAACAATTTCTAAAGACCTGGGCATTTCTCTCGCACCAAATCTCCCATGCCGAAGCTGCTGCTTGTATCGAGCATAAAAAAGATCGTCCTTGGATCACAAAATGAAACAAACTTATAAGTCCAGAGTTTTCATGTGTGTACACCACATTTCTTTACCGATGTCTTGCTAATCGTTTGAATCGTCTTCCAAAAGCCTGGTCGCAGTCTCAATCTTACCAAGGGCTTCGACCTTCGAAAGAGCAAGACAAGTGGTAATATTAGATATGAAGGTGGAATTAGTACAGGCAATATGAAATTATGAAGGTGAATTAGTACAGGGAATATGAAATTATGGATATGAATGTTCTTGAAAAAAAATGTGAATATTCAATGCACTTCAAACTTTTATAGGAAGGACAAGCACATATTACACTGGACAAAAGGAGACTCTGGTTCTGAATCTCTTCAGAACAATCATTGTTCTACATTATCCTTGCCATTTTGCCAAAGATCAGTGGACAAAAGCTAGTATTCCCTTTCACGTACACAATTTCATAACAGATCAGCGCTACAGTAAATCCAAAGATAGTAGCCTATTACCATTTCTAGCTTAGCTTTTAGTTTCTCAGGAGTGTCGATGATAAATTCACCTGCCAGATAAATTTTGTTAGAAGATCATGACTGTGGGGTGAATTAAGCAGAAAGTTTGAAACTTACGCATCTTTTTGAAACCAAAGTTGTGAGGAATCACAATGTAGAATTCCCTGAAACCGAGTAATCGAGGAATATCCCAGCAAGTAAAACTATATTCGAAGGCACATAAAAGGAAAAGTTTGGACTCACCCACTCAATTGTTCTAGCTGTATCCTGTGACTTTCACCCTTTGAAATAGCATTAGAAATCCTCTTTAAAATGTCATAGCCCTATGGAAAGATAGAAAAGTCATCATCATAAGAGAGAAAGATAGGGCGAATGGAATATGAAACCAAAACCTCGATATCCAAGCTTTAACTGCATAAAAACTGGATATGCATCCAACATAACTTTTAGATTGCACAGTAAAATGCAGCGTAAATTGTTTGCTAGCTTGCTAGATAAATAAGCCTCAACAGAGAAGCGCCAACATAACTCACCTTTAGTATGGTAGATTTGCTTATCTTTCCAAGAGGAAGTTTATCAGCATCATAATCTAATTGATAGCCAAAGATGAATGAATTAGTACAAAAGTAAATGATACATGAGTAGTCAACAGGAATTTACAAAAAGAACCCGTAGGATAGCACTAAACAATCTAAATATACTTTTGAAGTGACTTAATCCAAGTTCTTTATTTGAGCAGATCGTGAGTATCTGCCTCTTTGGCCATGAACTATGTTCAGTCCCTTGGTGTAGTCTCAATTTCCTTATATAATTAAGTCCCACAATAACCACATTATACGATCTCTATATCAAAATATTGCATTTCAGTTTATTTAAAAAACTTCATCCATGTTCATGTTTGAATACTGGGTGTACTTCTATGCAAAAACAAAAATGGCACACATAAAGTTGCTATAGACACTCTTAATTCTTGTATTTTTTTGCAGGACACAACAAATATAATTCACACATATTACATGTGCACAAAAGACCTTTTGTGTTTTTCAAATTAAATTTTATTTCAAAATGCTCACAAAATCCACGCGTAGACTTTGAATATGCTAATACTATGATGCTCAAATCAGTTGAAAAAGCGACATGAATTAAGTAGCTTACCTGTTTCCACCATTTGCTGCTTCATTCATCATGCTAATATCGCGGATGACAGATATGGAATGCGCAGTTCGAGTCTCTAGCTTTTTCTCTTGATTGGCAACAAATTCTTTCTTCTGAAAAGAATTAAAAAAATACAAGACCAAAGCATTAAGAAGATTTAGGAAGGTGCTAAATTAATTGCAATGAAGTCACTGAGATGTGAACTTAAGTTAGTGAATATATCTTATTGTTTCCTTGTCACCTCTACCATGGTTCATTTCAAGCCAGGTGTATTTCTTTGAGTGACACCTGAAGTTCTTCCGATTGGACTATTCATTATTAGTTTTCTGCCAAAACTTGAATTTAAATGCACGAATCGCTTCGTGCCGTGGCATGGGGCCGAGTAGCTCGGTCCGACCTCGGGAACCTACTCTCCCAAATCTACAGTAAACCCGAAAGCTTCGACCATCGTCAGATTCTAGAATTAACAGGCACCAGTTAGTGGTTCATATAATAATACTAGCTTTACCCGCGCGGCGGCACGCCGCGCCTATTGGTAAATCACAACTATGTAGACCATAGTTGAAACGATCTCAGGATCAGGCTATCAATGAAGAAACAATCTCAGGATCGGGATCAAGCGAAGAAGTTTCTTCTCTGTCAAACACATTCAACCTGCAGTCCAACTCGTCAGCAGAGTCTACCATGTACAATTGCGCGAACTTGGGAGTTGCACCCTCAGCCGGCAGCAATGAACCAATACGATGATAGACAACCCCGTTCATCTTGAAAACGTATGGAGCACCTCCAACATTGATAGTGTGGTCAACTTGTGCACCCAACGACGTAAAACAGAACATAGAATTATACTGCCGTATTAATCGCATGAACCGAGAGGAAACCGTGTCTCCATCAAAACGCATCAGCCTGTCCAAAGGAAAAGGCCAATCACCAAATTTTGGCAACGAAATCCTGCCCGCCCGACAGCAACCCGTGTAAATAGGAGAGCGAGAAGTCGCGTCGGCATGATGAATAGATCCTTCACGGAACCAAAAGAAAGCCCCACAGTAACGACAACACAAATCTGGCCCGCCATAATATGAACGCCCCCTAGAAGTAGCTGCAAAACAGAACACCGAGTTGGCAAGACAGATAGAAAACAAGATGTGCCCATAAACCATACACTATGTACACTGACCCTTAAGCAGTTGAATATAATCCTTAGGAAAAGGAGGCTGCATCCCACGTACTGGAAACAAAAGGAGAAAATACATGAACACATACATCAACAGCTGGAAAAAAGTAAAGCATGAAGAACACCTCTTTTCCGACCCGACCAGTACGTCGCACCAACGTCCGCTTACGACGGCCATCCAAAACACAGAAGTGCTCCATAACAGGAGTAGGCAACACTCAAATGGAAACACGTACACAAATTAGAACCAATTTTGAAAGAGGGCCACAAAACCCAAGAAAAGCACAGGCATATTTACAAAACTGAACTTACCAAGAGGAGTAGGCCGACCGAACGCACCGGCAGCACATAAGGGCACAACTCTCGGACGACAGCGGAAAGACGTACCCGCCAATCAAAGAACCACCAGGATGAACACCAGCAGAAAAACCGGAAGAACAAACAGTCGAGCCGTCAAAAACTTCGACAGACCAACTATCTGAATCAAACATTGGACGGATCACATTAGGATCCTGAAAATGAGCATGACATTGAACAGCTAGATTAAGCAGCACCACAAACTGATAGAACAAAAAACCAACCAGGTCGCACACTGACAGGCCGGACAGCCGAAGCAATCCTGTCGACCGCTGAAGAAGAACCCACACTAATAGCAGAACCTACAGAAAAAAAAACAAGAAATCAGTACCCACAACACCAACAACAGCAAGAAGAAAAGCAAGGAAACAATCAAAAACACGGACATCCATTGACATACATGTAGAAATAATTGAACGCACTTACCAACAGTACAATCTACATGTCGCTTCCCTAACGAAATCTCCCGACGGCGACTATCAACGTCCACATTAACATATTGCCGCGGGTCAAGTCGGTGGTCACCTACAGCATGAATCAAGCAATTAAAACGACGACAACCTAGACGAAGAAGCACAAAATCAAAACAAAAAAAGGCACAAACAGAGAAAGGCAAAGGAACTGACCAGGCCGAGAAGAACGAAACGGCGACGGCCGGCGAGTAGCAGACCGACGGCGACAACCCGAATCAACTGCAGCTGGCCGGGCAAACCCATCAACGGCAGCCATCGCCGACGACGAATCCACAGCAGAAAGGCAACCGCCGGCACGGCGCACACGGGAAAGTTGCTCAGAACGACGAGACGAATTCGGATACGCAACCCGTTCGTCCGCCTCACATCCCTAGCATAGCGAACACACAACTTTCCCCCTCCGATTCATCTGTCCGATAACGCGAAACACCGGGGATAATTTCCCGAAAGTTTTCCCCCTTCACCGGTACCACATCGTACCGCGTTAGGGCACACCTAGCATCACGCTTTGTCATGTCATGCATCGTTATGCGTTTGTTTGCACTATATTTATTGTTTCTTCCCCTTTTACTCTCGCTAGACACCGAGACCGACGCCGCTGCTACCCAGTACGACTACGGTGTTGAGGACCGCTCTCTCTTGCCAGAGCAACCAGGCAAGCCCCCCCCTTTGATCACCAGATATCGCCTATTCTTCTCTCTACTGCTTGCATTAGATTAGTGTAGCATGTTACTGCTTTCAGTTAATCCTATACTGCTGCATAGCCTGTCCTTGCTACTACTGTTGTTACCTTTACCTGCTATCCTACTGCTTAGTATAGGATACTAGTGTTCCATCAGTGGCCCTACACTCTTGTCCGTCTGCCATGCTATACTACTGGGCCGTGATCACTTCGGGAGGTGATCACGGGCATATACTATATACTTTACACTGTTACTTACCTGTGATACTGTTCGGAGATGGGGGCTGAAGGGGCAGGTGGCTCCATCTCGGTAGAGGTGGGCCTGGGTTCCCGACGGCCCCCGACTGTTACTTTGAGGCGGAGCGACAGGGCAGGTTGAGACCACCTAGGAGAGAGGTGGGCCTGGCCCTGGTCGGCGTTCGCGGATACTTAACATGCTTAACGAGATCTTGGTATTTGATCTGAGTCTGGCTACTGGCCTATACGCACTAACCATCTACGCAGGGACAGTTATGGGCACTTGACATCGTGGTATCAGCCGAAGCTTTCATGACGTCAGCGACTGAGCGACGCGCGTCGGGTTGGACTGGAACGCATACTCTTGTATAAGGGAGGCTAGGTCTGCTCGCCGGCCGCGTACGCAACGTGCAGGTGTGCAATGCGCGATGGGCCCAGACCCCTGCGCCATACGATTTAGACCGGCGTGCTGACCTCTCTGTTGTGCCTAGGTAGGGTTGCGACGTGTTGATCTTCCGAGGCCGGGCATGACCCAAGAAAGTGTGTCCGGCCAAAGGGGATCGAGCGTGTTAGGTTATGTGGTGCACCCCTGCAAGGAAGTTTATCTATTCGAATAGCCGTGATCTTCGGTAACAGGACGACTTGGAGTTGTACCTTGACCTTATGACAAGTAGAACCGGATACTTAATAAAACACACCCTTCCAAGTGCCAGATACAACCGGTGGTCGCTCTCTCTATGACGCCCCCGATTCAATCGTACACTAATCATACACGCAAACGTGTACGATCAAGATCAGGGGACTCACGGGAAGATATCACAACACAACTCTACAAATAAAATAAGTCATACAAGCATCATATTACAAGCCAGGGGCCTCGAGGGCTCGAATACAAGAGCTCGATCATAGACGAGTCAGCGGTAGCAACAATATCTGAGTATAGACATAAGTTAAACAAGTTGCCATAAGATGGCTAGCACAAACTGGGATACAGATCGAAAGAGGCGCAGGCCTCCTGCCTGGGATCCTCCTAACTACTCCTGGTCGTCGTCAGCGGACATCACGTAGTAGTAGGCACCTCCGGTGTAGTAGGAGTCGTCGTCGACGGTGGCGTCTGGCTCCTGGGCTCCAACATCTGGTTGCGACAACCAGGTAGAAGGGATAGGGGAAAAGAAGGAGAAAGAACCGTGAGTACTCATCCAAAGTACTCGCAAGCAAGGAGCTACACTACATATGTATGCATTGGTATCAAATGGAATAAGGGTATCATATGTGGACTGAACTGCAGAATGCCGGAATAAGAGGGGGATAGCTAGTCCTATCGAAGACTACGCTTCTGGTAACCTCCATCTTGCAGCAGAAGAAGAGAGTAGATGGTAAGTTCACCAAGTAGCATCGCATAGCATAATCCTAACCGATGATCCTCCCCTCGTCGCCCTGTGAGAGAGCGATCACCGGTTGTATCTGGCACTTGGAAGGGTGTGTTTTATTAAGTATCCGGTTCTAGTTGTCATAAGGTCAAGGTACAACTCCAAGTCGTCCTGTTACCGAAGATCATGGCTATTCGAATAGATTAACTTCCCTGCAGGGGTGCACCACATAACCCAACACGCTCGATCCCATTTGGCCGGACACACTTTTCTGGGTCATGCCCGGCCTCGGAAGATCAACACGTCGCAGCCCCACCTAGACCAACAGAGAGGTCAGCACGCCGGTCTAAACCTAAGTGCCCAGGGGTCTGGGCCCATCACCCTTAGCACACCTGCACGTTGCGTGGGCGGCCGGAAGCAGACCTAGCCTAGTAGGCGTTCCAGTCCAATCCAGCGCGCGCCGCTCCGTTGCTGACGTCACGAAGGCTTCGGCTGATACCACGACGTCGAGTGCCCATAACTGTCCCCGCGTAGATGGTTAGTGAGTATAGGTCAATAGCCAGACTCAGATCAAATACCAAGATCTCGTTAAACGTGTTAAGTATCCGCGAACGCCGACCAGGGCCAGGCCCACCTCTCTCCTAGGTGGTCTCAACCTTCCCTGTCGCTCCGCCTCAAAGTAATAGTTGGGGGCCGTCGGGAACCCAGGCCCACCTCTACCGGGATGGAGCCACCTGCCCCTTCAGCCCCCATCTCCGAACAGTATCACAGGTAATGTAACTGTGTAAAGTATATTGTATATGCCCGTGATCACCTCCCGAAGTGATCACGGCCCAGTAGTATAGCATGGCAGACGGACAAGAGTGTAGGGCCACTGATGGAACACTAGCATCCTATACTAAGCATTAGGATAGCAGGTAATGGTAACAACAGTAGTAGCAAGGACAGGCTATGCATCAGAATAGGATTAACGGAAAGCAATAACATGCTACACTACTCTAATGCAAGCAGTATAGAGAAGAGTAGGCGATATCTGGTGATCAAAGAGGGGGCTTGCCTGGTTGCTCTGGCAAGAGAGAGGGGTCGTCAACTCCGTAGTCGTACTGGGTAGCAGCGGCGTCGGTCTCGGTGTCTAGCGGAAGAAGAGGGGGGGGGGAGAAACAATGAATATAATGCAAACAGATGCATAACGATGCATGACAAGACAAGTAACGGTGCTAGGGGTGCCCTAACGCGGTATTAGGTGATACCGGTGAAGGGGGATAACATCCGGGAAAGTATCCCCGGTGTTTCGCGTTTTCGGACAGACGAACCGGAGGGGGAAAGTTGTGTGTTCGCTATGCTAGGGATGCATGGCGGATAAACGGGCTGCGTATTCAAATTCGTCTCGTCGTTCTGAGCAACTTTCATGTATAAAGTATTTTCATCCGAATTACGGATTAAAAGATATGATTTTCTAAAGATTTAAATCATTTTCTGATTTTAATTATTTATTTAAACCCAACATTATCCAGAACAATGAATGATGACGCAAGCATGACATCAGAGTGATGTCAGCAGGTCAACTGGTCGGTTGACCAGTCAAACAGACATGTGGGTCCAGTAGGACCCACATGTCATTGTCTGTTATCTAATTAACCAGGTTAATTAGTTTAGTTAATCAGATTAGTTATGTTAATTAATCAAAGTTAATTAGGTGAAACTAGTTAATTAGGCTAATCTAATTAGGATTAATTAAGTTAATTAATTAATTAATATTTTTATTTTTATTTAGTTTTAATTTTTTTAATTCCATTTTTTTATAAACGTTCTGGGCGCTGGGGCCCGCGTGTAAGTGGTCCAGGGCCTTGCGGGCACACGGGCGCGGGTGGGCGCCGGGACCCGACTGGGCACCCGAGCGGGGCAAGCCGGCGCGGCCATCTCCGGCGATGGCTGGAATGGTGGGTGGGCTCGGCAGAGGCGCTGCTTCGAGTGGAGCAGCGACTGCGGGCAAGGGACGGCGCCGGCGTGGCCGCGGCGGCAGCAGGAGGCGCCGCCGGAGTGGGGCCGCGCGGACGGGCTGGCGTGAGGGGCGAGGCCACGGTAGCTGCAGCAGTGGGAGGGCGTGGGCGCGCGGGCCGTGGCCGGCGGGAATAGCGGCACGGGGCGCGCAGGGAGGAGGCTCGCGGGGCGTGGTCGAG